>NC_082709.1:78772495-78797495 GCF_030144855.1 Hypanus sabinus
CCTGCAAGTCTGTGTCTTTTCTGTTGCCTTGATCACGTTTGAGTGCTCGGTGGCGGGTGCCGATACTTTATTTTTGCCAGTCGGGGAGGGGGATCGTTGCTTGCTGCCGCTTATGCACGGGAGGGGGACTTTGGGGTTCTAACATTTAACTCATTCATTCTTGGGGCACTCCTCTGTTTTCAGGGATGTTTGTGAAGAAAAAGCATTTCAGGATGTATATTGTATACATTTCTCTGACGTGAAATGTACTTCTGAAACCTTTATTGTCTTAGCTCATTCGAGCTCAATGCACTGGGGAACGATCTGATCTGTGTGAACAGGATGCAAGACAAGTTTTTCACTCTATCTCAGTAGCTGCGACAATGACAAACTATTTTACACCTCCCGTGACCACAAATTCTTTGATTTTTGTATATTTGGAGATACAGTATGGTAACTGGCCTTTGTGGCCTAGCAAACCCAGGCCATCCAACTACACCCATGTGACCAATTAACCCTAACCCTAACCCATGGAATGGTGGGAGGAAACCGGAGCACCAGGAGGAAACCCACATGGTCACAGGAAGAACGGGGGAAAATGAGATCTCAATCTTCCAATCCCTGACGCTGTAACTAGGGCCAGGCTGCTGCTAAGCACGGCCATTGACGAGGTTTACTCCTGACCTCTAGTGTTGTGTGTGTGGAGACTTGTTTCCTCCCACGCCCCAATGATGTGCAGATTGAGGGGTTAGTTGGCTGCTGTGACTTGCCTCCAGTCTGTAGGTGAGGGGTAGAATCTGGGTGGAGTTAAGAGGAGGGGGAGTGCGGAACATACTGGTTGGTGCTGTAAAGCATTACTCTCACCACTGCTGCCCCATGTTTCATCTCTGGAAAAGTGGCCTGTCACGCTGCCTTTAGATAGTTTCCCAGTGCAAAGAAAGACCCGTCAAGCTGTTATTCAACGAGCTGGTAATTGAAGACAGCCCAGCCAACACACTGGAACACCTTTGACGTGAATGGAGTCAGACTGTAAAAGTTCTCAGGGAGTTATTTAAAGAATGAGGAGTTGCTCCAATGTACAATTATCCCATAATCAAAGCCACAACATCAGATCAGATATTCTGGCCATTATCCTGCTGCTGTGTGTGGAGGCTGTGTTGTGTGTGAAGTAGGAGCTAGATCAGTAGGAATATTTCTAAGGTCACTCTGGGGGAAGGACCATTCAAGCAGAGGCACGAGAGCCAGTGACACCCCCCAGGGTGACAAGTTCCGGGTTGGAGGTCTGCGCAAGTCCAGAGGTCGAGGCCCAAAGGTCCAAGCCCTATGCAGGGCGAGTCCTTGTGTTGATACCCAGAGGTCAGGGAAATCTGGAAGGTAAAGCCTAAGGTCAACCTCCTGGGTCAGCTTGTCCAGAGGTCAAAGGTCTGACGTATGTGAATCTGGGCCAGGGACTGGAGATTGGAGGCCCAGTGGCTGCGAGTCTGAGAGTCTGTGGCCTGGAGGCCTGAAGGCCTGAAAGCCTGTCTTGTGTGTGTGTGCAAGGTGGGACGAGCTTGTTGTTGCTGTTGTTTGCCTTGATCTGCTGAACATTATGGGATGGCTGCCCCCAGCACTGCATAAGACTGGTGAACAGTTCCCTAGTATGATAAGCTAGACATTTGACCTCACAACCTACCTCGTACCTCCCACGTATTCTCTGCCTACACTTCCTCTGTTCCACTTTATTCTGCTTTGTTTTTGCTTTACTCGTACCACCTCGGTACGCTGTGAGTAATGATTTGATCTGTATGAACTGCATGCAAGACAAGTTTTTCACGGATGATGAACCAGTTCCAATTTCAGGACCAGAATCACTGGACGTTCAGAAGGTTGTGGATGTGGGAAGGACCTAGAACGATAGATCATCCAGGTGTTGTCCCAACAGTGGATCACAGAATATAGAACAGTGCAGGCCCTTCAGCCCACGATTTCTTGCCAACCCTTTAACCTACTTCAAGTTCCAGTTCATTGTCATCTGACTGTACATATGTACAACCAAACAAGCTAGCATTCTTCTGGACCATGGTGCACCCACAAAACATTCTGTATATAACACACAGCACATAAAACAAAATATTATCACAAATAAGTTAATAAAATGTAACATATAATTCAAAGATCAATCTTATCCTTCCCTTTACTTAGCCCTTCACTTTTATACCATCCATGTGCCGACTTAAGAGTTTTTTAAATGTCCCTAATGTATCTGTCTTTACTACCAGCCCTGCCAGCAAGTTTTGTGCACCCAAGACTCTGTGTAAAAACAAACTACCTCAGACATTACATGTTCCTTCAAACACCTTAAAATTATTCCCCCTCGTAACAGTGATTTCCAGCCTGGGAAAAAGTCCATGGCTGCCCACTCAATCAAGGCCACTTGTCTTGTACACCTCTCACCCTCCTTCACTCCACAGTGGTCGGCCAGAGCAAGTATGGTGGGTGAAGGGTTCATTGTGAAGACTGACACTCTTGTTGCTGAGTGCTGGTGTTTACTATGTCTGTCTGGAGCCTCACTCTCTAGACTGGCAATTCGCAACACATTCACAAGATTCCAGGCTGAATGTCAAACTCCACACAAGTGGATTCATACTCCAGCTGTTAGACCAACGCACACACTGCAGAAAGTCAGTAAGTCTGTAGAAAGTTGTAAACTTCATGGGCACTAGCCTCACCGGCATCGAGGAAGCCTTCAAAAGTGATGCCTCAAAAAGTCAGCATCCATCATTAAGGAACCCCCCCCCCCCCCCATCACCTAATACATGCCCCCTTCTCATTGCTACCATCAAGGAGGAGGTACAGGAGCCTGAAGACACTCTCAATGTTTTGGGAACAACTTCTTCCCCTCTGCCATCAGATTTCTGAATGGACAATGAATCCATAAACATGACCTCACTTTTTCTTCGGTCTCTTTTCCCACTAATTATTTAATTTAATATTATATATATAATTGTAATTTATAGTTCCTTAATTACACACTGCTGGCGCAAAGCAGCAAATTTCACGGCATATGCCAATGATGTTAAACCTGATTCTAATACTGATCCTGACAGTAATCACTCATTTCAATGTGAACCATTCTCTGGATATTTGGAAAAGAGCTGATGTTCCCTCTCTGAATCGGAATCGTGTTTATTATTGATATATATCATGAAATTTGATGTTTTGTGGCAGCAGTACAGTGCAGGACATTATAACAATTAAAATATATAAATATATAAGCAGAGTAAAAAAGCAAGGGGGCATAATTTTGAAGTGATTGGAGGAAAGTCTGGGGGAGTGTCAGATGGTTTCTTTACGGAGGGGGTAGCAAGGGCATGGAACATGCTGCCAGGGGTGGTAGCAGGGACATTTCAGAGAGTCTTAGACAGGCACATGGATGATAGGAAAATGGAGGGTTATGTCGGAGGGAAGAATTAGATTGATCTTAGGTCGGAACAACATCTGAAGGGCCTGCACTGTGCTGTAATGTTCTACGTTAAAATAGTGAGGTGGTGTTCATGATCCAAGCAGAAATGTAATGGGCGAGGGGGTAGAAGCTGTTCCTAAATCACTGAGTGTGTGTCTTCAGGCTCCTGTACCTCCTCCCTGATGGAAGTAATGAGGAGAGGGCATGTCCTGGAGGGTGAAGGTCCTTAATGATAGATGAGGCAACACCTTTTGTAGATGATCTTGACAGTGGGGAGTCTAGTGCTGGCCGGGTTTACAACCTCCTGGTACTTTTTCCGATCCTGTGCTTTGGAGCTTCCATACCAGACGTTGATGCAACCAGTCAGAATTCTCTCTCTGAACGGCAAGTGCGGAGGAGGTCTGTGATGCTAGAAACAAGGCACACTCAAACTGCCATCTCATATTCAGCTTGGACGAGCTCAGGATAAAACAGACAGGTCTATGTAAAAGTCAGGTGTTGTAGACCTCATTGAGCTCACTGGTGTCCATCAGGAGATCGAATCTGCTGGTCCTGCCCACTCTGGACATATGACTCCAGTCCACCACTGCACCTGACATATCCCTCCTCCGAAATGGCCAAATTATTAGCTCAGCAGAGCTGTCAGAGTCGAATTTGCAGCAAAGCACAGTCAGGCGGCGTCTGTGGGGAAAAGATGGAAAGGAGATGTTTATGTTTTGCGTTGAACCTCTACATCAGTCGACAGATCAGGTCAATGTTCGTAAATGTTGCTGGTGTAGACTTCCTCCAGCAATTTGTTTATTCACTCAAATGGGTAGGAGTGTTTGAATCAGTGCTGGAGTGGGTGAAGATGAGGGGTGAGGCCTGATGGAGGTTTGAGCAATTACGAGGGGCAGAGAGTGGATGATAGAACGGAGAACATAGGGCCATACAGCACGATACAAACTGCTCAAAGATCAAACTAACCCTTCCCTCCCACATAGTCCTCCATTTTTCTTTCATTCATGTGCCTGACTGGAAGAGTTTCTCAGAAGTGCCTAACGTAACTGCCTGAACCACAACTCCTGGCAAGGTGTTTCACGTTCCCACCTCTCAAACTACCTCGGACATCTCCCCTATGCTTTCCTCTAATCACCTTAAAATTATTCCCCCTCGTATTACCTGTTTCCACCCTGGTGTCCACTGTCTATGCCTCCTATTACCATGTATAGCTCCATCAAGTCACCTCTCATTCTCCTTCTCTCTAAAGAGAAAGGTCCTAGCACGCTCAATCTACCATCTAATGACATGCAGGGAGATAGCAGCAATCTTTCCCTGTGGCGGGAATGTCTAATACAAGAGGGCATTCATTGATATAAATTGAGTGGTTTAGGGATGATCTGACTGGGAATGTCTCCATCAGGAGGAAGGTTGGAATCTGGAAAACCCGGCTTGGGCAGGTGGAGCCAGAGGTTAGGAATCTATTCGGGCTTCTCCCCCCTTCCTTTCCAGTGCCAATGAAGGGTCTCGGTCCAAAACATCGGCTATTCATTCCCCTCCATAGATGCTGCCTGACCTGCTGAGTTCCTCCAGCATTTTGTTTGTGTTACATTTGTGTGCGTTAGGACTTTATTCACTTGAGCGTGTATTGATTGAGGTGTACAGAATTATGATGGGTACAGATAGGTTAAATGCAAACAGGCTTTTTCCATTGAGGTTGGGTGGGACAAACTACAGGCCAAAGGTGAAGTGTTGAAGGGGAACTTCACTCAGAGGGTGGTAGAGTGTGGAATGAGCTGCCAATGGAAGTGGAGGATGTGAGTTTGATTTTAGAATTTAAGAGAAATTTGGATAAGTACATGGATGGGAGAGGTAAGGAGGGCTATGGTCAAGGTAAGGGTCAATGGGACGAGGCAGAAGAACAATTTGGCACATACTAGATGGGCTGAAGTGTATATTTCTCTGATTCCCATTCCCCTTTAAAAGCCCCTCCCTCTCAGGCAACATTCATGATCACAGTTATTCTCTTCAGAGAAACAGTCCACGCCACCCCCCGCCCCTTCATTCCATGCCTTCTACCCACCCTCCTACTCTGGGAAACAGTTCCTTGGTTTTGAGAGCTTTGCAGATAACAAACACCAAATAAATCTCCGGCCAGCCCAGTTGTGTCTGAACTGTTCCCAGAAGTCAGCAGGTCTGCTGGAGTGTGAGGAAGGGAGCGGACTGAGGATAGAATTTGTCACAATGCCAGCACACGCAGAGTGGGTGCGATGGCCTCTCCAACTGCACCCTTTCTTTGGTTTTGCAACTTTTAATAATTCGATGAAATATTCCCAGCTGGGGACTTCCCAGTTCTGAACAGAGGATAACTAAATGCATTTAAAACAAGCTCCAACATACAGCCCCAAGTCCTCAGAATAATAAAACATTAATGTTGCACACTATTTTTAGTCTGGCAGGAGACAGCACAGATTCGGGGAGAATGGAGTCCCAGCCTTTTCATATTCTTTTAACTTTATTCTCTGATCTGCTTTCAAACTAAACAGTGCAGTTTGGATTTTCCTAACAAATGCACGTTGCCCAAATCAAATAAAACATGTTTACTTCAGGAGGGGAAGGAATATTGTGTGCTCCCCGCTAATCTCGGTTCTCAGCCTCTTGTCTTGGTGCCAAGCACCTGCAACTCTCCAGCGACCCAGCACAGCTCACTGCTTACTCCATCTCCCACCCTTCCTTCTTCCGTCTGCCTCTCATTCTCCCCGTCTCGCACCCTCCCTCTCAGGACCAGTCTGCTGCTCTCTCTCCACATTGGTCTCTTTGTCTCCCTGTCTCCCTCCCTCCCCACGTCAACCTTATTATCGAAGTGCTGACATGCCACCATATACATCCCTGAGAATCACGTCCTTGCAGGCATTTGCTGGAAAATAAAGGAACGTAATAGAATTTATGAAAAACTATATGTAAACAAAGACAGATAAACAGTGTGCAAAAGAAGATGATAGATAGATAAATAGATACTAAAAAGAGTTATATAACCTATAACCATATAACAATTGCAGCACGGAAACAGACCATCTCAGCCCTTCTAGTCCGTGCCGAACATTTACTCTCACCTAGTCCCACCTATCTACACTCAGCTCATAACCCTCCATTCCTTTCCTGTCCATAGGCCTATCCAATTTTACTTTAAATGACAATACCAAACCTGCCTCTACCACTTCTACTGGAAGCTCGTTCCACACAGCTACCACTCTCTGAGAAAAGAAGTTCCCCCTCATGTTACCCCTAAACTTTTGCCCCTTAACTCTCACCTCATGTCCTCTTGTTTGAATCTCCCCTAGAGTCCTTGAGAGTGAGTCCACAGGTTGTGAAGTCAGTTTGGAGTTGTGACAAGTGAAGTTATCCACATTCGTTATATGTTCCTGGACTTGGAGTTGTGATGTTCTTTCTCTCTCCTGTCTGTCCATCCATCCACCTCCAGTTCTCTGCTCTTCCTGTCTCCTTCCTTCTCCGTCTCTTCGCCAGTTTCTCCTCTATTTATCAGATGGGTTACACAGAGCAGTACAGCACAGGATCAGGCTTTCAGGACTTCACGTCTATGCAGAACATAATGATCCAACTAATTACATCAGCCTGCACACGGTCATTTGAGAGGTGACTTGATAGAGGTGGTCAGAGGCAGAGATCGGCTGGACGGCCAAAGGCTTTGTCCCGGGGTGGAATGGCTAGAAAGGCCTGTGCTGTGCTGGCCCAACATTCCATGTTCTATGTCTCTGTGTTAACTATCACTGTTCTTCAGCCACTCCCCATCTCTCCCTCTGCTGGAGACTTAAAGGCCAGAGAGAGCAGCAAGGGTCAATAGCAGAGGACGTCTGTTTAAGGTGAAGAAGGGTGGATGGCTGAGGAAGGCTTCTCCCCACGGACAGTGATCATGTCCATCAATCGATGGCCTGACAGGGCTGTGGGAGAGGCAGATATTGATCCTGGAGTAGCTTAAAAGGGTTGCCACAATACTGTGGGCCGAAAGGCCTGTAGCGTGTTGTAGTGTTCTATGTTTTTTCTACGTAACCCAGCCAACATTCTGGTGAATAATTTCTGTGTCCTCTCCAAAACCTCCAAATACAGTGGTGAGCAGTGCTCCACCAAATGTGGCCATTCCAAAGTTTTACAAGTCTCTTCCTGTTCTCTCTGTGCCTTCTCTCAGCCCACCCTCGTTGGCCAACAGGCATCTCCCATTCCTCCCTCCACAGGCTTTCTGGTGTGCTGATGGGAGCCCCTTCACTTCGACGATACTGTATGAAATAGAATTGCTTCGGCATTTGGGATCCAGTTCTGCCGCTGTCTGTAAGGAGTTTGCACGCTCTCCCCATGACAGCATGGCCTCATCCAGGTGCTCCAGTTTCTTCCCACTTTCCAAAGAAGTCTGGTTTAGGGATAGTAAATTGTGGGCAGGCTATGTTGGTACTGGAAGTGTGACAACACATCCTCGGACTGTGTTGGTCATTGACACAAAATGGCACGTTTCCCTGTGTGTTTGGAAGTGTCGATACACACGTGACAAATAAAGGAGGTCTTTATCTTTGTCTGACCGCTGGTACAGGCCGGGTGGAGGGGGAAATCACAAAGGCTGCTCTGGATTCTGTACTGCCCGTTGGGGCAGTGACAAGCAATGGGATGAGCACCAACAGGTGCAGATAGTTTGGGAGAAGTGGTACTGGTATGGCGTCCTCTCCTGCATCGCTGTTACTGACCCTACAGGGCAGGAGAGGGTGTAGGAACTGAGGATTGTCACCTCATTGTGGTAGTGAGTTCCTGAGGTCCTGAGAGTCATACCGTCTGGAGTTTAGCCATGGTAAGGTCAAGGGGGAGGATCCGGGTGAGGGTGGTCTAACCAAGACCTCATCAGTGGATCTGGCAGAAGATGAAGACACATCACACCGTCGGTGAAGATGGAGGAAGGCTGCAGCAGTGAATGGTCCTTGGCCACCTTGCATTCCATCTCCCTGGACCCTGACCCTGATCTGTCAAGGAGAGCATCAGCTCCCCATGTTCAACAATAAACTTGTGCTGTTGTGCTCGATGACCGTGCGATTAATTGGTCTTATGTCCAGTTGCTGCCGTACTGCCCAACTTCGAGGAACGGTTCAGGCATCTCGGACTCTCCCACTTCCTCAGCACTCATGGCTTCTATCTGTTTTCCATTTGCCCTCTTCCACTGACAGGTTATTTTTTCCAGCACAAGGCCCGTTCCCAAAATAAGTTGTTTTTAATTTATATTGCAAGCAGAGAGCCGAGAGACGTATTTACATTTTGGAGGAATTCTCCGCTGGCAGGGCTTGCATTATCAGTCTTAAAGGAGCCATTTTGTCTGCCAAGTCACAGAGACAAGGGACGGACTGCTGGCATGTTACTCAGTGAACACAGAACAGGCCCTTTGGGCTGCAATGTTGTTCCGTATTTAGACCCACTCCCAGAACATTCTAACCCCTCCCTCCCACATAACCGTCCATCTTTCTATCATCCATGTACTCATCTGTGAGTTTCTTAAATGTCCCTAATATATCTGCCTCTACCACCCTTTCTGGCAGCACTTTCTATACACCCAACACGCTGGCAAAAAAACACCAACCTCTGACCTTTTTACAATCACCTTAAAATTATGCCCCCTTCTGTTAGCTATCCCACGCTGGGGAAAAGGCTCTGGCTGTCCTCTCTGCGTATCACCTCAGTCGTGAGGCATCCGTTCTTCCTTTGCTCCAAAGGGAAACACTTGCTCAGCCAACCCTCATAAGACATGCTCTCCAATCCAGGCAGCCTCCTGGTAAATCTCCTCTGCACCCTCTCTGAGGGAAAAAAAAGCCCCACTGTTTGACCCCAGGTGTCTGTCATGGGACAGTGCAGAGAAGCTTTACTCTGTCTGACCTGGGGAATGTGCGATGGGACCGTCTACATAGAATGTAAAACATGAAACCGTATGGCAGAGTACAGGCCACAGTGTTGTGTCAAACTTTAAACCAGTTTAAGATCAATCTAAGCTTTCCTCTTACATGGTCCTACATTTTTCTTTTATCCCCATTTAAGCCTCTTAAATGCCCCTAATGTATCTTTCTCTGCCACCACCCCTGGTAACTTATTCCACACACCCACCACTCCATGTGATCAACCTACCTCAGACATCCCCCTTATACTTTCTGCCAATCACCTTAAAATGAATCTACTCTGCTTAAAACTTTGACCAATGCCCCAGTACGATAAGCACTCTTGCCACCACAGTCTACCTTGTTATGACCTTGCACCTTATTGTCTACCGGCACTGTACTTTCTCTGTAACCGTCACACTTCATTCTGCATTCTGTTATGGCTATTCCCATTCAGCCTCAACAATTTATACTCGATGCACCGTAGAAACACTCTCACTGAATATGTCATGGCGTGGTATGGCGACTGCTCTGCCCGTGACCACAGGAAACTGCAGAGAGGCGGAGTGGACACTGCTCAGCACTTCCCGGGAAACCAGCCTCCTCTCCACGGACTGTCTAGGCTTCCCACTGCCTTGGTACAGCAGCTAGCATCATCAAAGACCCTTAGAAAGCCTCAGCATTACATCTTTGCTTTTCTTCTGGTCCTCTCAAAATGAATGCTGGCATTCCATTTGCCTTCACTACCACGGACTCAATCTGCAAGTTAATCTTTTGAGAGGCCTGCACGAGGACTCCCCAAGTACCTATGTACCCCTGATTGCTGAATTTGCTTCTGGTTTAGAAAATAGACTACACTGTATTCCATTTGCCTCCTTCTCCGAATCTGATAACTTCCGGCTTCCTCAACACCAGCTGCCCCTCCACCTATCTTCCTATTTTAGGGCAACGTAATTAGTGGAAATGTACATGATTCACAACCGTTGACATTGAGTTGGGTTTGCACTTTAAGAGGCTGGTCTGACATGATGACATTTTTATTCAGGGTTTTTACCACACTTTTGTGTTTAGCTTCTCGAGTTCAGTAAAATGTGTTAGCAGTTTCACTAAAATGCCTCACTTTGTTTTATTTCTGAAAATACCGGTGATGCTCTATAACGATTCCACAGTTATTGAACATATCGGCCAATGCAGTCTGAAACTGCCGGAGCAAAATACCATCACTTTGTTTGTACAAGCTGAGGCCCAGTTTGCACTGAGAGAAATCTCCGCTGACGACGCCAAATACTTTTACGTAGGGTTGTCGCTCAGCAACTCCACGGCTGTGAGAGTGGTGAGTCTGCTTAAACACCCGTCTGAACAGGATAAATACCGATCGCTGAAAACTCACTTTTTATAGACTTTTGGACTACCGGAGTCTGACAGCGCCAGACAGTTGCTCTCCTTGTCCTGCCTCCGCAACGCTAAGCTGTCAGAGCTAATGAACCACATGCTGTCTCTCCTGGGAAATCACCATCCTTGTTTTCGTTTTAAAGAACTCTTCATGCAGCAAATGCCTGATCAAGTTCACATAGCCCTCACTAATGCACCCATGAAGGACTATAGGGAGCTTGCTAAAATGGCTGATAGTCTACACTCAGCTAGGCAGTGATGCATCATTCCTCCTCCCTTCTCTACCTCAGCCAGGCTCCTGACATAAGGACGCCCATGGCTGTGAAATAGACGATGCTGGGTTTGTGCTTTTACCAAGCTTGCTTTGGTAGAAATGCTAGGAAGTACCACCTGTCTTGTAGCTTCGACAGTGCCAGCGCATCAGGACATCAGAGCTCTGTGAACACTGTAGATTCCAGCTGCCAGGGATGTCTCCTGTTCATTACAGGCAATGCTTCCTGTGTGACAAGTGAGTGAGGCAAAGTATGATGAAACCTCACTGGCCACCAATAGCAGCAGGATCCAGACTAACAGACACGACAGGTGGTGCTCTGCTTCAGTGGGTGAATTTACACATGAGACTTCATCCTCGCTAAAGTGCCTAGACCTCTTCTTGATGCAGATTTTCTGCATGTCTAAGGACTATTAGTCTACCTTAAAAACTACTGGCGCATGGATGTAAAAGAATTTGGGTTTTTACTCAGTTCCCCACAATGACTCTGTTAAGAGCATGTACCACCACATGAGTTTATTCGACTGTTCGACAAATTCCCGACCCTCACCAAGCCCACATTCTCCACTACATTCACAAAGCATGGGGTTGAACGTCACATTCCCACAACTGCCCCATGCCTAGTCCATGCCTACGTGCAAAGTCCAGATCCAACTGCGAAGGCTGAATGCCAACATAGAAAAACTTGGATTGTATGCCGGACTTCACTCCTCCGTGTGGTCCCTAAGCCCGACGGTGGTTGCCACCCATGTGGTGATTACTGATGTCATAATGAGGCCATAATTGTTACCTGGACCTGCACATTCGTCATGTTTACCCTGAAAGTTCAATTTTTCCAAAGACAATCTTGTTAGGTGCTACCAGTGTGCTCAGAAGACATTCCTAAAACAGCTGCAATAGACTATTTGGCCTTTTTGAGTTCCTGCACATGCCATTTGGACAGAAAAGTGCAGCACAGACTTTCCAATGGCTGATGGACTCTGTATCAAAAGACTTAGATTTTCTTTTAGTTTACCTGGATGACGTACTCGTCACCAGAGTGTCTAAGTCCAAACACATGTCTCTTCTCTGCACACTTCTTAAGCCAACTCATGTTGACTATTAACCCTGCTAAACATCAGTTTGGGTTGTCAGCCATTGACTATTTCAGCCATCATATCTCCGCAGGAGATGCAAAATCCCTTCCATCAATAGAGGCTATTATGGATTTCCCATTGCAGATATGGTAAGTTTCTATAACCACTTCATCCAGCAAGCTGCTGAGATTAATATGGATGCCTCAGACTATGTTGTGGGTGCTGTGCACGAACCATGGGCCAGAGATGTGTAGCCTTCGACCCCTGAAAGGAAGTACAAACATTTGACTTTGAGTTTCTCAGTCTCTACCTGGCTGTCCGCCACTTTCAGCTTCTTCTAGAGGGTCACCATTTCACAGCGTTCATTGACCACGCGATGGCCAAAATATCAGACCCTCGGTCTGCGTGGCAGTAACGCCACCTCATCTACAGTTCAACTTCACAAGTGATATACAACCTATCAAGGAAAAAATAATGCTGTGGCCAATTGCATCTTGCAGCCAACTGTTGAAGTCGTACCCATAGGGGTTGACTATGCTGACACAGCAGCTGACCAACTTACTAACCCAGAGGTCCAGGCTGACCGAACAGCAGGCATGGGCTTGTGGTTGGATGACATTAAGTTCAGGGAGACTGGAGTTTCTTTCCTGTGTGATGTCTTAACTGTCGCCCTCACCCCATCATGCCCGCAAACTGGAGATGGACTGTACATGGCCTCTTGCATCCAGGCCAGAGGGCCTCACAGAAACTGGCTACAGTGAAGTTTTTTTGGCACAGCCTCAGAAAAGACGTGCATGATTCTACCGAAGCGCATGACCATACTCGTCCCTACACCACATTCCATCTTGCCTTTCTTTGCTTATTCTCCCATCTATCAAAATCCTTCTGCAGACTCCCTGCTTCTCCAATACTACCTGTCACTTCAACTGTATTCGTAACATCCACAAACTTGGCCACAAAGCCATCAATTCTGTCATCCAAATCACTGACATATAGTGAAGTGAAAAGAAATGCTCTCAACAGCAAACCTGCTCAACGCCACTCGTCACCGACAGCCAACCTACAAAATCTGGATCCCACTCTTGGCCTCCTGGCAATCAGCCAGGCCTCTACCATGCTAGTATCCTTCCTGTAATACCATGGGCTCTCTTGTTAAGTAGCCTCATGTGCAGCAGCTTGTCAAAGGCCTCCTGAATATCCAAGCAAACAACATCCACTGACTCTCCTTTGTCTATCCTGCCTGGTATTTCCTTAAAGAATTCTGACAGATTTCCCTTTGGTCCCATGCTGACTTTGGTCTATTTTATCAGGTGCCTCCAAGTACCCTGAAACATTATCCTTAATAATTAATTCCTACATTTTCCCAACCATTGGTCAAGCTAAATTACCCATAGTTTCCTTTCTCCTGCCTCCCCCCCTTCTTAAAGAGTGGAGTGACTTTTGGAATTCTTTCAGTCCTCTGGAAGTATTCCAGATTCTAGTGATTTTTGAACGATCATTACCATTGCCTCCACAATCTCTTCAGCCACCTCTTTCAAAACCTGGATGCGTAGTCCGTCTGATCCAGGTAACTTATCTTTCTTCAGACCTTTCAGCTTCCCAAGTAACTTTTCCTTAGGAATAGCAGTTATACCCACTTCCGCCCTCTGATGCTCCTGAATTTTTGGCATACTGCTAGTGTTCTCTACAGTGAAAACTGATGCAAAAATACTTAATAATTCATCCACCATTTCTCTTGACCCCATTACTTCCTCTCCAGAGTCAACTTCCAATGGTCCTCTCTTTTACTCTTCACATATCTGTAAAAACTTTCGATATCCTCTTTACCTCATCCTTAACAATGGATTCCAGTAACTTCCCAATGATTCATATCATCTTCTTTAGGTCCCCTATCAATACAGCTCACCTCTTCTTTCCCCTTCTCTTTTGAGCCACAGTGACAGACTCAGTGCCAGAGATCTGCTCACTGTAGCTTCCCCCTTGTAGGTCATTTCTCCCTCAGCACTCTCTAAAACTTCATCTGTCCTGATGATGGATCTCGACCCAAACGTTGACTGCTCATTCCCTTCCACAGGTGCTGCCTGACCTGCTGAGCTCCTCCAGCATTTTGAGTGCGTTACTTAGGATTAGCAGTTCTTCAGGAATCATTTGTGTTAACTATCTAAAGTGATGTACTTATTATTGAGGGGAGCTCTGCAGCGGCTGCCTCCTCTGACTGTCGCCCTGCTACCTGCCTCCTCTGTCTGTCACCCTGATACCTGCCTCCTCTGACTGTCGCCCTGCTACCTGCCTCCTCTGACTGTCGCCCTGCTACCTGCCTCCTCTGACTGTCGCCCTGCTACCTGCCTCCTCTGTCTGTCACCCTGATACCTGCCTCCTCTGACTGTCGCCCTGATACCTGCCTCCTCTGACTGTCGCCCTGATACCTGCCTCCTCTGTCTGTCACCCTGCTACCTGCCTCCTCTGTCTGTCGCCCTGCTACCTGCCTCCTCTGACTGTCGCCCTGATACCTGCCTCCTACAACTCAGGGGTGACTGCCTTGCTGTAGCTCCTCTCTACCAGCTCCTCATCCTCCCGTATGAGCCGAAGGTCCTCCAGCTGCAGCTCCAGTTCCTGAACCCAGTTTAGCTGGAGGCCCCCCTTGCAGGTGTAGTCATCGGGGCTACTGGAGGTCTCACACCCTGCAAGGGAGCCCACCACCACCCTGGGACTCGTTCCCACCTGTGCAATCATAAAGGAAAGAGAAATGATCAGAACCTCAACCTCATCTCATTAAAAGCCTCGAGGCGACATTCAACCCCGCGCCCCCCCCGCCCCCCCCCCCCCGCTTCCCCCCACCACCCCCGCCGCACTTTAACACTGCCCAGCAGACTACGGCCACTTGACTCTAACTTCCTTTTATTCACCACTGTCAATGACCTAAACAACAACTTGCATCTCTGCTTCTTTGACCGGAAAGGAACACAGCCAGGAAACTCATCTCATTATACGATTCCCACATCTCGGCTCCTGCCACAAACTTTCCCATCCAAGAACCTTGCCAAAAGTTTTTAAATGTTGTTATTGTGCCTGTCTCACCCACTTCCTCTGACAGCTTGTTCCATATACCTACAATCTCCGGGTGAAAAAGTTGCCCCTCAGGTCTCCTTTTAATCTTTCCTCTCTCACCTTAAACCCATGGCCTCTAAGTTCCCTGGTGTGGTAAAATGGACTCTTCACTTCATAATCTACCTCATTATAGACTTGTATCCATTTGTCTACCAGCACTGTACTTTCTCTGTAGCTGTTACACTTCATTCTACCTTGTTTTTGTTTTACCTGTACTATAAATGGTTTTAGATGAGGAAGTGGAAGGGTGGGTTAGTAAGTTTGCAGAGAGGCAAGTGTTTGTGATGGTGTGGATAGTGTAGAGGGTTGTCACAGGTTATAACAGGGTGCAGAGCTGGGCTGAGAAGTGGCATTTGGAGGGTAATGCAGAGAAGTGTGACGTGATTCACTTTGGAAGGTCAGGCTTGAGGGGAGATACAGAGGTCGTGGCAGAATTCTTAGCAGTCGGGAGATATCTGTATATAGATCCCTCAAAGTTGTAAGTTGATAGGGTGGTTAAGAAGGAGATTGCTTTCACTAGTCAGGGGATTGAGTTGAAGGGCCTCGAGGTAATGTTGCAGCTCTATACAACCCTGGTTCAACTACACCTTGAGTATGGAGTTCATTTCTGGCTGTTTCATTATAGGAAGGATGTGGAGGCTTTAGAGAGGGTACAGAGGAGATCCACCAGGATGCTGCCTGGATTAGAGTATGTCTCATGAGGATAAAATATCTGTTTAAAATCAAGACAGACAGTATGTGTGTGAGGCAGGTTTTCTGTGCTCGGTGTCAGATGTGGGAGGTCCGAGTGACCCCCCAGCCTCCCAGACGGCCACATTTGCACCCGGAGTGTCGAGCTGCAGCTCCTTAGAGACCGCGTTAGGGAACTGGTGATGCAGCTCGATGACCTTCGCCTGGTCAGGGAGAGTGAGGAGGTGATAGAGGGGAGCTATAGGCAGGTAGTTACCCTGGGACCACAAGAAACAGAGAAATAGGTAACAGTCAGGAGACGTAAGGGTAAAAAGCAGGTACTAGAGTACCCCAGTGCCTGTCCCCCTTGACAATAAGTACTCCTGCTTGAGTACTGTTGGGGGGGGCAGCCTACCTGGGGGAAGCGACAGTGGCCGGGCCTCTGGCACAGAGTCTGGCTCAGAAGGGTAGGGAAAGGAAGCGGATGGCAGTAGTGACAGGGGACTCTATAGTTAGGGGGTCAGACAGGCGATTCTGTGGACGCAGGAAAGAAACTCGGATGGTAGTTTGCCTCCCAGGTGCCAGGGTCTGGGATGTTTCAGATCGCGTCCACGATATCTTGAAGTGGGAAGGAGAACAGCCAGAGGTCATGGTACATATTGGTACCAACGACATAGGTAGGAAAAGGGAGGAGGTCCTGAAAACAGATTACAGGGAGTTAGGAAGGAAGTTGAGAAGCAGGACCACAAAGGTAGTCATCTCGGGATTACTGCCTGTGCCACGTGACAGTGAGAATAGAAATAGGATGAGGTGGAGGATAAATGCGTGGCTGAGAGATTGGAGCAGGGGGCAGGGATTCAGATTTCTGGATCATTGGGACCTCTTTTGGGGCAGGTATGACGTGTACAAGAAGGATGGGGGACCAATATCCTGGTAGGAAGGTTTGCTAAGGCTACAGGGGAACGTTTAAACTTGAATTGTTGGGGGTGGGAACTGAACTGAAGAGACTGGGGAAGAGGCGGTTGGCTCAGAAAATAATATTAATGATAAGACTCTTGGGAGTGTGGAGGTTCAGAGGGATCTTGGGGTCCGAGTCCATAGGACACTCAAAGGAGCTGCGCAGGTTAACTCGGTAGTTAAGAAAGCATACGGTGCATTGGCCTTCATCAATCGTGGAATTAAGACCCGAGAGGTAATGTTGCAGCTGTATAGGACCCTGGTCAGACCCCACTTGGAGTACTATGCTCAGTTCTGGTCACCTCACTACAGGAAAGATGTGGAAACTATAGAAAGGGTGCAGAGGAGATTTACAAGGATGTTGTCTGGATTGGGGAGCGTACCTTATGAGAATAGGTTGAGTGAACTCGGCCTTTTCTCCTTGGAGCGACGAAAGATGAGAGGCGACCTGATAGAGGTGTATAAGATGATTGTGTGGATAGTCAGAGGCTTTTTCCCAGGGCTATGCTATGCCCTCTTGGCTAGCACAAGAGGGCATAGTTTTATGGTGCTTGGAAGTAGGTACAGAGGAGATGTCAGGGGTAAGTTTTTTCACACAGTGGTGAGTGAGTGGAATGGGCTGCCGGTGACGGTGGTGGAGGTGGAAACGACAGGGTCTTTTAAGAGACTCCTGGATGGATACATGGAGCTTAGAAGAATGGAGGACTATGGGTAAAGCCTAGGTAGTTCTAAGGTAGGGACATGTTCAGCACAGCTTTGTGGGCCGAAGGGCCTGTATTATGCTGTAGGTTTTCTATGTTTCTATGATAGGCTGAGCGAGCTAGGGCTTTTCTCTGGAGCAGAGGAGGATGAGAGGTGACTTGATAGAGGTTTACAAGATGATGAGAGGCATAGATTGTGGACAGCCAGGGGAGCACTGACCTGTCAGTTTAAGGACATCTGGAAAACAACCAGTTACGATGAACGGAGGAGAGTACGTGGGAATGCCAAAGGCAGGTGGATTTACGCAAAGACTGATGGGTGCCTGAAATGTACAACTAGGGGTGGCAGTGGAGGCAGATACAACAGGGGACTCTTAGATAGGGACAAGGATGTGAAAAAACTAGACGTTGCAGGGGGGAAGGTTAGATTGACCATAGAGCAGGTTTTTATCGGCTGGTACAACATTGTTGGCTGAAGGGCCTGTATTGTCCTATGCTCTATGACCTCTTTTCTACGTCTTTGTACACTTGAGCAACTCCAGCTTTTAATCTGTATGGGTTCTCCTTGTCCTTTCCAAATAGGAACATTTTGAAGCAGAGTGGGTGGCTTTGTTTTTGCACCGTTCAGTTATTTTTTATGTATTTCTTAAAAGTTCAGTGTATTTTATGTGTTGCACTGAGGTGCTGCCACAGAACTCAGGTCATTGGTAACGCACTTGATTCGGAATCTCCTGAACCGCTTGTCGAAATGCCTGTCAAGTCCAAGCCGTTGCCACTGCACTGGCATCGCGGTGCTTGGTGCTCTATTCCAGGGTGGCCCTGAAGGTAGGCATGTGCCACCAGCCTGTGGGCAGCGCATAGCCCCATAGCAAACAGTCACCCACCACACCACTCCCCTTCAGGAAGGAGTGAGCAGCGCTGAATATACTGCTGGCATTGATGGCAGAGGCTTATACACACAGAACAGGTCGGCAAAGGTCAATTGTAAACTGATTTGTGTAGTTAGATTTAAAAATATAAACCTGAAAATCTGGAAACATTTCAGAACTTGCATGCCTCAGGAGCCATGCCGGAGCCAAGCTGAGAGAGAACGCCTACTTCTCGGGGCAATGCCTGAGTGGACCTGGAAGGCCTGGACAAGGACTATTCAGCTCAAACTCCCCAGAGAGGCCTGACTTTGTAAAATCGTGAAGTGTTCAGATAAGGTGAGTGATCGCAGGAATCTGAAACTAGAGGCACAGCTTTAAGGAGAGAGGAGGCGATTTAGGGGGAAACTTGATGGCAACACAGTAAGCAGTGGGTGTATAAAACAAGAAACGGCACAGCACAGTGCAGGCCTTTCTTTCCCACTGTCGTGCTGACCTTTATAGATGATCATTCTCTCAGCTGGACGAGCCATAGCTCAAATTGTGACTGGGTAGCCTCCAAAATGGTGGCCTGAACATCGATTTCTCCAGCTTCCTGTAATTTCTCCACCCCTCCCCCTCCTCTCTTTTTCCATTCCCCATTCTGGAACCCCTTTTACCCCTACGCTTCTCCTCACCTGCCCACCACCTCCGTCTTCTCCTTTTCTCGTGCTCCAATCTCCTATCAGATTCCTTCTTCAGCATTTTACACTTCCCATCTATCATCTCCCGGCTCCTCACCATCCCCCTCCCCCAGCCACCTACTCCCTCCCCCTCACTCGCTCTCAACTATCACTTGCCAGTTTTTACTCTTTCCCCTCCCTCCGCCTTTTAAATCTTGCTTCTGTCGCCTTCGTTTCTAGTCCTGATGAAGGGTCCCAGACCAAAATCTCGACCCTTTATTCCCCTCTTGCCATTAGCCCGTTATTTTGCCTTCAAATTCGAGCTTCCAAATTGAATCACTTCACACCAGTTGGGCTGTAAGACTAAATCCCCACTGGCCCACAGGAATGCTAAACCCTGCCCTGATTGTTCTTCGGACAACTCCTGCCAGCACAGTAATTAAGATGACGGGTCTATAATTACTGGATTATCTCAATGTATAATATTTGCAATTTCCCAGCCGCCTGCCACTACCCTGATGCCTGAGATGTCCCAGAGATGAAGGTCAACATCAAACCAAAGGCTTCCCATCCAGGATAGTTCTTAAATCCCGGGTTCGGCCGCTTCAGAGGCAGTTCGCTGGCTTAGAGCAGACAGCGGCGACCAAGATTGCTGGTCAGCGAGCAGGATACAGTACAGGGGTATTCTAAGACATTAACACTCAGACATGGGTGTGCAGTGTAAATTTCCCAAGCCTGCAGATGGAGGACTGTTCCAACATCCAAAGTTTTAAGATTGTTGAATATAATTTCTAGTACCCAAGTGTAAAGGAGAATTAAATAATTGTTATTCCAGATCTGATGCAACACCAAAAAAACACACAGGAAGATTAAGAATGAAATCATAATAAAAGCACACAATAATATAAATCCATGAAATAGCTTGTATACATGGAGTGATAGTATATCCATAAAGTGACGCTAGGCACGGGAGTGTCTCTACCTAAGGTGACTGACGGTAAATGATAAAGTGGTGGTGGTTTGGGGTGTGGAGGTGTGGGTTAGTGGGTGGAGCCTTACTGCTTGGGGAAAATAACAGTTTTTGAGTCCGGTGGTCCAGGCATGAATGCTAGGTAGCCTCCTTGCTGGTGGTACTGGGACATCTTGAGGGAATGTGCAGGCTGAGAGGGATAGTTCATGCCGTTACTGGCCCTTTTCTGGCACCTTTCTCTAGATATGTCCAAGAAGGTGGGTAGGAAGATGGCAGGATACTTGGTAGTGTGGAGGAGCAGAGTGATCTGGGAGTACATGTCCACAGATCCCTGAAAGTTGCCTCACAGGTAGATAGGGTAGTTAAGAAAGCTTATGGAGTGTTAGCTTTCATAAGTCGAGGGATAGAGTTTAAGAGACACGATGTAATGATGCAGCTCTATAAAACTCTGGTTAGGCCACACTTGGAGTACTGTGTCCAGTTCTGGTTGCCTCACTCTAGGAAGGATGTGGAAGCATTGGAAAGGGTACAGAGGAGATTTACCAGGATGCTGCCTGGTTTAGAGACTGTGCATTATGATCAGAGATTATGGGGGCTAGGGCTTTACTCTTTGGAGAGAAGGAGGATGAGAGGAGACATGATAGAAGTGTACAAGATATTAAGAGGAATAGACAGAGTGGACAGCCAGCGACTCTTCCCCAGGGCACCACTGCTCAGTACAAGAGGACATGGCTTTAAGGTAAGGGGAGAGAAGTTCAAGGGGGATATTAGAGGAAGGTTTTTCACTCAGAGAGTGGTTGGTGCGTGGAATCCACTGCCTGAGTCAGTGGTGGAGGCAGATACACTAGTGAAGTTTAAGAGACTACTAGACAGGTATATGGAGGAATTTAAGGTGGGGGGTTATATGGGTTATATTTGAGGGTCAGCACAACATTGTGGGCCGAATGGCCTGTACTGTGCTGTACTATTCTATGTTCTATGTCCTATGTTGGGCAGTTTTAACTGAGGCTGTGTAAGAGCAGATGGTCCACTTGGATACAAATCCCCGAACGAGGCCGGATGTATATAGAGATGGGATCCTGGGATTCACAAGTACTCGGGCATGCTAGTGCAGTGGACAGCATAATGCTATCGCAGACCCAACGATCTGGATTGAATTCCTGCCGCTGCCTGTAAGGAGTTAGTACGTTCTCCCCATGACTGTGAGGGTTTTCTCCGGGTGTTCCAGTTTCTCCCCTCATTCCAAAAACGTACAGGTTAGGGTTAGTAAATCGTGGCACGCCGGAAGCATGGTGGAAATTGTCAGCGGCCTCCAGCACGTCGTCGGACTGTGTTGGTCTTGGCTTCAGATGACACATTTCTCTGCGTGTTTCAACGGCCGGCTGACAGTTAAATCTAGCCTTCAGTCTACCGAGTAGGGATGGTTCCCAAGAGGAGGGAATCCAGCCACTGGGTGGGGGCGAAGAAACCTCAGGATGGGGGTTTCTCCTGGAGCAGAGAAGGTTGGGAGGAGACAGGATCAAAGTGGACAAGGGAGGGGGAACGGAGGGAAGCTGTTCCCATTTGGGTGGTGTCCAGGGGACAGGGTAGGGGAGACCTTTTCATACAAAGAGTGGTGATGGTGGGGAGATCACAGCCTGTGGTGCACGTGGAACAATCAGCCAGAGAGAAGTAGATCAAGTTCATATTACCACAGAATGGGTCAGTACTGGGAGAGCGATCCACAAGGTTGCGGGAGAAGGGCAAAGGGTAGGACAGATGGGCCAAGTGGCCTCACTTTGCCAAGAAGCAAATCCACGACTCTATGCTCCTGCAGACAGTGTTGCGCAGATGAAACAACTTTGTCCGTGCGTGTGGTTCAGTATCTGGGCTAACGCAAACAGACTACAGGCCCGACTAATCCCCACCTGTTTGCCCTGCACCACACTCCTGCCACAAGCAGCAACCAGCATCTCCAACACATTCGGGGAGTTCACCTGCTAACACGTCGTCTCTCCATCCTTCCATCTTTCTGTCTTCCTCTTGTTCTCTCTCTCTCTCTCTCTCTCTCTCTCTCTCTCTCTCTCTCTCTCTCTCTCTCTCTCTCTCTCCTCTCTGGCTCTTCCCTATCACTCTTACTCTCCTCCATTTCCCTCTCCCCATGTCTCTCCCTGCACCTCCTATCCCTGTGTCTCTCTCCCTCCCTCTTTCTCTCTCTCTCCCCCTGTGTCTCCCCCTGTACTTCCTAATCCTGTCTCCTCCATGTCTCCCCCTGTACCTCCTATCCCTCTCTCCCTCACCCTCTCTCTCTCTCCCCCGTCTCCCCCTGTACCTCCTATCCCTCTCTCCCCCTCTCTGTCTCTCTCTCTCCCCCCATGTCTCCCCTATACCAACCCCTGTCTCCCTCTCTCCCCCTCTCTCTCTCCCCCTCATGTCTCCCCTGTACCTCCTATCCCTCTCTCCCCCTCTCTCTGTCTCTCTCTCTCCCCCCATGTCTCCCCTGTCTCCCTCTCTCTCTCTGTTTCTCTCATCTTGGTTCAGTAATTCTTGGAGAGGTTGGGTTGTTACTCCCCAGACAGTCAGTGAACCCCACCTGAGCAAGCCGGGAGACAGAGGAGGAATGCAATTAAGGTGTTACCTTTCAGCAGCCTGTGAGTAACAGTTGATAAAGAGCAGGCGGAGGGCGGAGGAGTAGTACCGAGCAGTCTGGTTGCTGAGATACCATCAGCAGTGTTGGATTTCATCCGTAGGATACCAGTGCGGCCTGACAAAAAGCACACAAACACTGCTAGAAAAATAAGCTAAGGTTACTTAACGACTTAAAGTACCTGGCTGAAAAATAGTGTAATCCCAAAGATAAATAAGCAATTGCCTTTCCATGCTCAAGTGGCCCCTGCTTCAGGCCAAATCTGTTCAGCTGACATATTTAATCATGGTTCACTGCCTGGTCTGTGGCTGTTTTCACTCAGCACCAGGCCCAGCACAGTAGTCTATGTCCCTGTCTGTCTTCGGGCACAGCAGGGTCCAAAAATTTGATGTAGATTACGCAATGCATCACAATTCTGATTGTGCAACCAGCAGCGGGGCAAAATCAAAAATGATAAAATTTTGCGGTGGAGAATAGAACTCTCCACCTACAACTTTGACATCCTGTACCGGCCTGGAAGGCTCAATGAGCCCCCTGATGCCCTATCCCGGGGAGCGTGTGCTAGCGCACAGCTCGACCAGCTATATGCCCTTCATGCCATCCGGGGTCACCCGGAACCTGCCGTACTCCCTGGAGGACATCAGGACGATGACCAGGGACTGCCAAATTTGCGCTGAGTGCAAACTGCACTTCTACCGTCCTGAAACGGCGCAACTTGTCAAGGCCACCCACCCTTCTGAGCGACTGAGTGTTGACTTTAAGGGCCCCCTTCCCTCCACCGACCACAATGTCTACTTTCTCAATATTATCGACGAGTACTCGCGGTTCCCCTTTGCCATTCCCTGCCCCGACACCACTACCACGTCCGTCATAAAAGCCCTGCGCCATCTCTTCACTCTGTTCAGATATCCCTGCTATATCCACAGTGATAGAGGGTCCTCCTTTATGAGTGACAAGCTGCGCCGGTACCTGCTGGCTAGGGGCATTGCTACTAGTCGGACCTCGAGTTATAATCCCCGGGGAAATGGACAGGTGGAGAGGGAAAATACCACAGTGTGGAAGGCCACACTTTTAGCCCTTAAGTCAAAAGGGATGCCAGTCTCTCGATGGCAGGAGGTCCCCCCTGAGGCACTCCATTCTATCCACTCCCTGTTATGTATGTCCACCAATGCCACCCCTCACGAACGCCTATTCTCTTTTCCCAGGAAGTCTGTCACTGGGACCACCCTACCAGCTTGGCTGATGTCCCCAGGGCCAGTGCTGCTCTGGAAACATGTGAGGAGCAATAAATACTCCCCGCTGGTGGAGAGGGTTCACCTTCTACATGCGAACCCCCAGTATGCCTACGTGGTCTTACCTGATGAGCGGGAGGACACGGTATCTGTCCGCGACCTGGTGCCCGCAGGAGCAGCAGACCACTACCCTGAACACTCCCCGGTAACTATGAACCCTGTACCCGAGGTGACACCGCACACACCAGGCCCTACACAGACTCCTCACGACACTCCTATACCGGGCGTTTCGTACGCGTATATACCAGGCGCCTCACACATGCGTGAGGGATTACTGACGCCTAGTGGGCTGACACCTCCAGTTAGGCCGGAACCAGCACAACCACCATCTCCGGTGCAATCACCACCACCGGCGTCTGTGCAATCACAGCCGGTGCTACGTAGATCGCAGCGACAGATTCGACCACCTGATAGACTTAACCTGTAAGAAACTTTCCCACATAGGGACTCTTTTTAAAACAAAGGGGGGGGGGTGAATGTGGTGAACTACATATACCTGTCTGGACACGCCCCCTGCTGACTGCTCCTGTGGCTCCTCCCACAGACCCCGGTATAAAGGCGATTGAGGCCTGAGCCCGGCCTCTCAGTCTCCAGGATGTAGTATGGTGGTCAACCACTGCTTGTTCCTTCTTCCAGTCAATAAAAGCCGATATCTCGCCTTTACGTCTCAGAGTGAGTTATTGATGGTGCATCAGTATGACATCCTAAATAGCCATTCCCAATCCAACCTATCAAACACCTTCTCCTAACTGGGATCCCATCAGCAGTGTGTCTGGAGTTCAAGGCCTAGAGTTCAGGATCCTGTCAGTGGCAAGCCTAGAACTTAAGGCCTAGTGTTCAGGGTCCTATCAGAGATGAGCCTGGAGCTTAAGACCTAGTTTTCAGGGTCCTGTCAGTAGCGAGTCTGGAGCTTAAGGCCTAGTGTTCAGGGTCCTGTCAATGGCAAGCCTGGAGCTTAAGACTTAGTGACCTAGTGTTCAGGGTCCCATAGGTAGCGAGTCTGGAGCTCGAGGCCTTGAGTTTGGTGACTGGTAAGTCCTAGTATCGATGTCAAGACCCAAGTGTCGATCAGAATTTCAGGATTTGAAG
>NC_082709.1:78829995-78864995 GCF_030144855.1 Hypanus sabinus
CCATGGTATTAGAGGTTTACCAAGATGCAGCCTGGGCATGTGCTATAACGAGAGGCTGAACAAACCTGGGTGGTTCTCGCTGGAGCACCGGAGGCTGAGGGGAGATCTGATCGGAGTTTATAAGAATATGAGAGGCATAGATGGAGTAGACAGACAGTTCTGTTTTCCCAGAGTTGTAATGTCTAACATCAGAGGGAATGCACTTAAGGTGAGAAGGAGTAATTTCAAAGGAGATGTGAGCGGCAAGTTTTTCGAGAGTGAAGAGTACTGGAAATGCACTCCCCGGGCTGGTGAGAGAGGCAGATACATTAGGGATTTTAAGAGGTGTTTAGGTAGGCATGTGAAAGTGAGGAAAATGGAAAGATGCGGACAGTGTGCAGGCAGAAGAGATTAGTTTAATTTGCTATTTGATTTGGCACAGCACTGTGGGCCAAGGGGCCTGTTCCTGTACTGTACTGTTCTGAGTTCCATGTCCGATGTTCTGGAAAGGACGTGAAGCATGGCATATTACTGTAAAGACCACTCAGCACACGATGCTGATGCCGGTTTATACGACATGTCCTCCTGTGTGTCATTCATATCCCTCCATCCCTTACGTATTCAGGTGTCTATCTTCAAAGCCTCTAAAACTCCATCTAACTGCTTCCACTGTTACCGCCGGTAACCATTACAGGCACACAATATGGTATTTCATGGTAGCATCGCAGTTAGGCTAACGCCCCACAATGCCAGCAATCTCGTGATCAGGGTTCAATTTTCTCCACTGTCTGTAAGGAGTTTGCACGTGCTCCCTGTAGTCAGGTGGGTTTCCCCTGGCTGCTCCCAGATTCCAAAGATGCCTGGTTTAGAGTTGGCAACTTGTGCGCATGCTAGTTTGCCCCTGGAGGCATGCCGACACTTGTGGGCTGCCCCCCCCAGCACAACCTCGGTCATTGATGCAAAACATACTCCTCACATCACCTACCAACTCCCCTCACACCGCTAACCTTAAAAACATACCCTCTGGTGTTTGACATTTCTACCCTGGATTAAAGATCCTGACTGTCTACCCTAACTCGTGCCGCTCATAATTTAAAGTAAACCCTCAGCCTCCGATGCTCTGGGGAGAACAGCCCAAGTGTGTCTGAAAGTCCCTGATAGCCAGTATTCTCCAGTCCAGGTGGACCTCTGATGGACTGAACTGAGTTCACAAACCATGCACTCATTTTCAAGGACTTACAACTCATGCTCTCAATTTTATTTCTTTATCTATCTACCTATTTACCAAATCATATATATACACTGTTTGACTTCTTTTGCACATTGGTTGTTTGTCCATCTTTGTTTGTGTGTAGTTTTTCATTAATTTATGGTGTTGCTTAGTTTTACTGTGAATGCCTGCAAGGAAATGAACCTTATACGGTGATATAAACGCAAGAGATTCTGCAGTTGCTGGAACCTCGAAGCATCACACATATGTAGATATATATGTACTTTGATAATAAATTTACTTTGAACTTTGAGCTTTGAATCTCTTCTGCACCCTCTCCAGAGCCTCCACATTGTTCCTGAATGGTTTGACCAGAACTGCACACAATATAGGTTATAAACCTTTTGTGAAGTCTGGAAAAATTCTATAGGACTGTCAGGCCTCCTAGTGTCCAGCCAGCTGACAGGATTCACCAGCCACTCACTCCAGACTCATCACCTGCAGCCTATTTAACCCCAGTTCTCACCCACAGTCCTTGTTCACTCCTTGAACCAGCCGGCCTCAGCCGGTTGTCTCCATCCTTTACTCTCCCTGCCTGGAGTTTACCTTGTTGACTGTTGTGTTTAATGACTGTTCTGTCTTGTTTAATAGCCTCTGGTGGCTTGTTATTCTGTGGTCTATTATTAAAGTTATTCTTTACTGTTAAATTGCCTTCCCTACGCTGCTTCTGGCCCAAGGCTCCTCTGTAATTCCTGACAAGAACAATATTTAGTCTCTTTGTGGTTGGGACACTGAAATTCACAAAGGGAATATGGACTGGCTGCTGCCTTCACATGCTATCCTTTGTTACGTAGAGAACCACACACTGTCATCTAACCGTAGTCTTACTAAACAACCAAATATATCTAGTGCAACAGGCCCTTCAGCCTATCAAGTCCATGCTGACCCATCAACCATCTATTAACACCAATCCCTCACTCCAGATGCAAGGAGGTTTGTTACAACATCAAAACATCGAAGCATAGAGTAAAGTGCTTTACTTGCATCAAACTAAATCAGCAAGGGTTGTGCTGGGGGCAGTATGCAGGTGTCATCCCATTTCACATGCCAACAGAGCATATTCTCACAATTACTAACCCTCAGCCATACGTCCCTGCAACGTGCGAGGAAACCAGAGCAGCCAGAGGAAACCTACGTGGTCATGGGGAGAACATACAAACTCCTCACAGAGAGCGTTGGGAGTCGAACCCCAATCAGTGATTACTGGTGCACTCCTTCCCCTTCCCGCATCTTATTCTGGCTCCTTCCCCTTCCTCTCCAGCCCTGATGAAGGGTCGCAAAGCAAAATGTCGACTGTTCATTCTCCTCCATAGGTGCTGCCTGACGTGCTGAGTTCCTCCAGCATTTTGTGTGTGTTGCTCTGGATTTCCAGCATCTGCTGAAACTCTCCACCTCTCTGGATTTCAAAATAGGTTAAATAAGAAAAGAGATTAACTTTATTTGTCAAAACATACGGTGAAATATGTTGTTTGCGCCAACGACTAGCACAGTCTGACAATGTCCTGGGGTCAGCCCGCTAGTGTCACCATGCCCACAACTTACTCACCCTAACCTGCATATCCTTGGAATTTGGGAGGAAATCCATACAGGACGTGTCCATGGGGAGAATGTACAAATTCCTTACAGACAGCAGGTCAGGATTTGAACCCCAATCGGTGATAGCTGGCACTGTAAAGGGTTGTGCTGACCACTACACAACCATGCCTCCCATCCAACAGGACCTGTACACAGAAAGGTGCCAGAAAGGTGTGTATAAAATAATGAGAGGCATTGATCATGTGGATAGTCAAAGGCTTTCCCCCAGGGCTGAAATGACTAGCACGAGAGGGCACAGTTTTATGGTGCTTGGAAGGTAGTACAGAGGAGAGGTCAGGGGTAAGTTTTTTACACAGAGAGTGGTGAGTGCGGGGAATGGGCTGCCAGTGACGGTGTTGGAGGCGAATACGATAGGGTCTCTTAAGAGACTCCTGGATGGCTACAGGAGCTTAGAAAAATAGAGGGCTATGGGTAACCCTAGGAAATTTCTTGGGTAAGGACATATTCAGCACAGCATTGTGGGCTGAAGGGCCTGTATTGTGCTGTAAGCTTTCTATGTTTCTAAAAGGGCCGACAAAATCACAAAGGATCCCACCCACCATGTTCACGAGCTGTTTGTCTCACCCTCATCGGGGAAGAGGCTGCACAGAATCCACATCAGGACCTCCAGACTCAAAAATGAACATCTCCACCCAATAACCCACCCTACCACCACTACGTACACACCAGCTAGCCTCACCTTCTTTTAACATAAACAGGCCAGAACTGGCCCTTCCAGCCCAACGAGCCATACCACCCAGCTACCCACCTATTAAACACTGGGTAATTTACAATGACCAATTAACCTACTAATCAACATGTCTTTGGACTGTGAGAGGAAACCCACACAATCACGGGGGGGAGCGTAACAACTCCTTACAGAGGACGCTGGAATTGAATTCCAAACTCTGACACCCTGAGCTGTAATGGCACCATGCTAACCTCTCTGTGCTACGGTGGTGCCCGTTCATTATGTACATACAGTAAATGTTCAAAGATCAAATTTATTATCAAAGTACATATATGTCACCATATACAACCCTGAGATTCATTTTCTTGTGGGCATTTGCAGTAGAATAAAGAAATGCAATATAATCAGTGAAAAATTACACAGTGAGACAGACAAGCAATCAATGTGCAAAATACTTCAAACTGTGCAAATAAAAAAAAATAGACAACTAAATAGCACTAAGAATAATATAGTTGCAGAACCCTTAAAAGTGAGTCTGGAGGTTGTGGGATCAGCTCAGTGTTGTGTTTGTGGAATTATCCACACTGGTTCAGGAGCCGGTTAGTCGACGGGTAATAGCTGTTACTGAACCTGGTGGTGTGGACCCTGAGGCTCCTGTACCTGCTTCCTGATTGGAGCAGCGAGAAGAGAGCATAGCCTGGATGGTGGGGGTCCTTGAATGGGCATATAACAATGTACATTGTGTTCTATAAATTTGCTTTTATATTTATATTTATTGCTTGTTTTAATTTTTTATTCTTCATGCTTATTGTATTATTTTTGCACTGCATCAGACCCAGAGTAACGATCATTTAGTTCTCCGTTACACTCCTGCACGAGGGACTGATACCAATCTCGAAGCTTCAATCTTCCAACGTCTGTAGTTTTTCAGATTACAATGTTCCCTTTGGTCACAGGTGGTTCCTCTTTCTTGAGTCCGTGCGTGACTGACTCAATGTGTGGAAAATGTGGGGGCACTCACGTCAGCACACAAAACAGAACGTTTTTAAAGGCGTTGAGGTTGGGCGGTGTTGAAGATCACTGAATTCACTCAAAGACAATGTGCAGGTGCAGTATGTGATTAAGAAGGCAAATGGAATGTTGGCCTTTAGAAGGAGAGGATTTGAACAGGGGTCAGGAAATCTGACTTCAATGGTGAGAGCACATGTGGAATCTAAACACCAGAGATCCTGCAGATGTTGGCAATCCAGAGAAACACACGCAAAGTGTTGGAGGAACTCAGCAGGTCAGGCAGCATCTATGGAGGGGAATAAACAGTCGACGTTTTGCTCTGTGACCCTTCATCAGGGCTGGAGAGGAAGGGGAAGAAGCCTGCATAAGATGTGGGGAGGGGAAAGAGTGCAAGCTTACAGGAGATAGGTGGAAGAGGTAAAGGGCTGAAGAAGGAGGTATCTGATAGGAGTAGAGAGTGGACCATGGGAGAAAGGGAAGGAGGAGGGACACTAGGGAGAAGAGATGGGTCAGTGAGGATAAGAGAAGGAGTGAGAGGAGAACCAGAATGGGAAATGGAAAGAGAGAGAGGGGGGGGGGGGAATTACCGGATGTTGGAGAAATCAATTGTCATACCATCAGGTTGGAGGTTACCCCAATGGAAAATTAAGTGTTTCTCCTCAACTTGAGTTTGGGCCCACTGTGGCAGTAGTAGAGACCATGGACGGATATGTTGGAATGCAAAGTCAAATTGAAATGGGAGGTCCTGCCTTTTAAAGCAGACAGAGCAAAGGTCCTCAGTTCCAAATGTGCATCGAGTGATGTAGAGGAGCTCGCCAGACATTGTGTACACTGCTAGTCTCTTTGCCTGAGCTGCTGTCTGGGATAGAGTGTTTCAGCTCCGAGAGAAAGTTGGGAAGGTCCTCTCTGGAGAGATGAAGAGGGGACCTGACTGAATGGAAGTATTCATGTTTTATTGTTTTACGACATTGAATCTCAGTGGATTTATTTTTTTTTTGACACTGATCAACAGAAAAAGACTCTTTTGTGTCAAAATGAAAACAGATCTCTACAAAGTGATCTAAATTAATTACAAATATAAAAAAAAGTTTGCTTACATATTCACCCTCTTTAATATGACACATCAGATCATCACTGGTGTAACCAACTGGTTTTAGAATTCATGGTAGTTAATTGGAGACCCGTGTGCAGTCAAGGTGTTTCAATTGATTGTAGTAAAAATACACCGGTATCTGGAAGGTCCAACTGCTGGTGAGTCAACATGCTGGCAAAAACTACACCATGAAGACAGAGGAACACTCCAAACAACTCCGCAAAAGGATTATTGAAAAGCACAAGTCCAAGCTGGGCGGTGGTGTTAGCTGTGAGGAGGATGCTAAGAGGATGCAGGGTGACTTGGATAGGTTAGGTGAGTGGGCAAATTCGTGGCAGATGCAATTTAATGTGGATAAATGTGAGGTTATCCACTTTGGTTGCAAGAACAGGAAAACAGATTATTATCTGAACGGTGGCCGATTAGGAAAAGGGGAGATGCAACGAGGCCTGGGTGTCATTGTACACCAGTCATTGAAAGTGGGCATGCAGGTACAGCAGGCGGTGAAAAAGGCAAATGGTATGTTGGCATTCATGGCAAAAGGATTTGAGTACAGGAGCAGGGAGGTTCTACTGCAGTTGTACAAGGACCTGGTGAGACCGCACCTAGAGTATTGTGTGCAGTTTTGGTCCCCTAATCTGAGGAAAGACATTCTTGTCATAGAGGAAGTACAAAGAAGGTTCACCAGATTGATTCCTGGGATGGCAGGGCTTTCATATGAAGAAAGACTGGATCGACTAGGCTTATACTCACTAGAATTTAGAAGATTGAGGGGGGATCTTATTGAAACATATAAAATTCTAAAGGGATTGGACAGGCTAGATGCAGGAAGATTGTTTCCGATGTTGGGGAAATCCAGAACGAGAAGTCACGGTTTAAGGATAAAGGGGAAGCCTTTTAGGACCGAGATGAGGAAAAACTTCTTCACACAGAGAGTGGTGAATCTGTGGAATTCTCTGCCACAGGAAACAGTTGAGGCCGGTTCATTGGCTATATTTAAGAGGAAGTTAGATATGGCCCTTGTGGCTAAAGGGATCAGGGGTATGGAGAGAAAGCAGGTACAGGGTTCTGAGTTGGATGATCAGCCATGATCATACTGAATAGTGGTGCAGGCTCGAAGGGCCGAATGACCTACTCCTGCACCTATTTTCTATGTTTTCAATGGGAGGAGGGCAAAGAGAAAATCACACACAAAATGCTGAGGAACTCAGCAGGACAAGCAACATCTGTGGAGGGGAATAAACGGTCAACGTTTCGGGCCAAGACCCAGATGGTGAAGAGTGAATGTCCATGGAATTACGTAGATGCACAGCGGAAAGTGTCCTGATTGGTTGTGTCACAGCCTGATATGGAAACACCAATGCCCTTGAACAGAGAAGAACAGAACATGATGGGGTACAGCCCAGTCCATTACAGGCAAAACACTCTCCACCATTGAGCACATCTACATTTCCTCAAGAAAGCATCCGTTCTCAATGACCCTCCCCACCATCCATCCAGCCCATACCTTCTTCTCACTACAATCATCAGGCAGGATGAACCACCAGGTTCAGGAACAGTTATACCCCTCAACCATCAGGCTCCTCAACCAGAGGGGCTAATTCCACTCACCTCACACTGAACTGAGCCCACAACCTATAGGTACTTTCCAAGGACCCCATGACTCATGCTTTCAGTATCATTTTTTATTTGCACAGTTTGTCTTCTTTTGCACATTGGTTGTTGGTCAGTCTTTGTTTATGTATGTTTCTTTTTGTACATTAGAACACAGAACAGTACAGCACAGGAACAGGCCATTCAGCCTGCAATGGTGACACGAGAACAACCTCTCCCTCAATGTTGCAAGAACAAAGGAGCTGGTTGTGGACTACAGGAGGAATGGAGACAGGCTAGCCCCTATTGACATCAATGGATCTGATGAGAGGGTGAACAGCTTTTAAACTCCTCGGCATACACATCACCGAGGAACTCACGTGCTCTGTACACACCGGGTGTGTGATGAAAAAAAAGCACAACCACCTCTTTCACCTCAAACCATTGAAGAAGTCTGGCATGAATCCCCAAATCTTTCTGTAAGGGCACAATTCAGAGCATCCTGACTGGCTGCATCACTGCCTGGTATGGGAACTGTACTTCCCTCAATCGCAGGACTCTGTAGAGAGAGGTGCGGACAGCCCAGTGCATCTGTAGACGTGAACTTAGCGCTCTTCAGGACATTTACGGAGACAGGTGCATAAAAAGGGCCTGAAGTATCATTGGGGACCAGAGTCATCCCAACCATGTATGGTTCCAGCTGTTACCATCTGGAAAGCGGTACCACAGCATAAAAGCCAGGACCAACAGACTCTGAGACAGCTCTTACCACCAGGCCATCAGACTGATTAATTCATGCTGACACAATTGTATTTCTAATCTATATTGACTGTCCTGTTGTATACCTTATTGTGCACGCTATTTATTACAAATTACTATGATTTACACATTGCACGTTCAGACGGAGATGTAAGATGTATAGATTTTTACTGCTCACGCATGTGAAGAATGTAAGAAATAAAGTCAATTCAATTCAATTGGAAGTGTTGTGGTGAACCAAGTAAATTAGTAATGAAATGGCCAACTAAAATAATCTCTTCTGTCTACATGAGGCCCATTTCCTTCCATTTTTCCTAGATTCGTGTGCCTATTTCAAAGAGCCGCAAGAGTTCCTAATGCGTCTACCTCTAGCGCCACAGACAGAGTATTCCAGGCACCCGCTGCTCCCTGTGTAGAAAAACATGGCGCTCACATCTCCTTTGATGTGCCTCACCTTAAATGCATGTATTAGACATTTCAACCCTGGGAAAATTCTATTCTATTTCTTCATTTTCCTGTGAATGCCTGCAAGAAAATGATTCTCAAGGTAGTATATGGTAACATTTACAGTAGGTATTTTGATAATAAATTTACTTAGAACTTGGAAGGGCATATGGCCTGTTGAGCTGGACATGGCCAGCAGAAGTAGCTGGGTCAAAAGGGAGGAGGGGAAGGTGGAGAGGGTGACAGTTTCCAGCTGTTCAGTGGGTGCCAGAAGTCTGCTGTGACAAAGGCACCTGATCCCTCTAGGATGCCAAATCGCTGATAAACCTGTAAGGTGATCCAATTACTAAAAGGCTGCATTCTCCCAAGGTCAGTTGTAAAATACCACAGATGGTATTTGTGACATCAGCACCTCATTCACTGCCAAGATCACTGTTAAACTTCTCAAAAACAAAGCACCAGTTCAAAAGGCTCTGCCAGAAATAATTGAGAACGATTCAGTACACACCATGATCTTATCAACGGGATAAATTCTTCTGTGGCACAACATTAAAGAGTCCAGGTCATACTCTAACTAGATAGAATGAATGTGGAGGGGATGTTCCCTGTCGTGAGGGAGCCTAGGACCAGAGGGAAGAGCACCACAATAGAAGGAAATCCCTTTAGGAGGAATTTGTTTATCCAGAGGGTGGTGAATCTGTGGAATTATTTTGCCACAGACAACTGTGGAGGCCAAGTCATTGGATAGATTTCCAGCAAAGTTTGATAGGTTCTTGATTGGTAAGGGTGTCAAAGGTTACAGGGAGAAGGCAGGAGGATGGGGTTGAGAGGGATAATAAATCAGCCACAATGGAATAGCAGAGCAGACTCGATGGGCCAAGTGGTCTTATTCTACTTCCATGATTTTATGATAATGACAAACCACCTCACACCATATCTCAAAAATGTCACGTAGCAGGGTTGTGTGCTTAACAGGTTAAATTTATTGGTATATGTAAACTTTTGCAGCCGTGGTTATAATTGTTCAATGTTTGTAGCTAATACAGTACCTAGGTCTGACCTGCATTTACTTTCACATCTTTGCGAATGAATCGAACTGTTGGGACGTTATGCTGAAGTTGTGTAAGGTGTTGGTGAGGTGAAATTGTGTGCAGTTCTGGGCACCTACCTGCAGGGAAGGGTGTCATGGTAGCATAGCATGAGTTCAAATCCTGCCACTGTCTTCACCGTGACTGCGTGGGTCTCCGGTTCCTCCCACATTCCAAATGCACGGGTTAGTGTTAGCAAGTTATCGGCCTACTCTGTTGGTGCTGAAGGGTGGGGGACACTTGCGGACTGTCTATCACAGTCCTCACTGACTTGGTTTGATGGAACTGACACATTTCACTGTACGTTTTGATGTACATGTGAAAATTAAAAGCTAACCTGATCTTTAAATAAGATTGAAAGAGTGCAGCAAAAATTGACAATGATGTTGCGAAGGCTTGAGGACCTGAATTCTAGGGAAAGGTTAAAAAGGTTAGGACTTTATTTTCCAGAGCGTAGGAGAATGAGGGGAGATTTGATGAAGGTATAGAAGATTATGACAGATGAACAGGGTAAATGCAAGCAGGCTTTTTCCACTGAGCTTGTGTGAGTCTGGAACTAAAGGCCAGAGGTTAAGGGTGAAAGGTGAAATATTTAAGGGTAACCTGAGGGGGATCTTCTTCACTCAGAGGGCGGTGAGAGTGTGGAATGAGGTGCCAGCTGAATGTGGGTTTGATTTCAACATTTAAGAGAAGTGTGGATAAGGACACTGATGGGAGGGGTTTGGAGGGCTGTGGCCCAGGTACAGATCAATGGGACTAGGCAGAATAACAGTTCTATATGGACTAGATATTGTGCCAAAATTTTAACCTGCTGTAAGATCAACCTCAGAGTACATATAACCCACAGCACTTCATTTTTCCATCATTCATGTGCCTATATAAGTATATCTTACATGTCCCTAATGTATTTGCCTCTGACAACCCCAATCCCTCCAGCAGTGGGTTCTGCGCATCCACCACTCTGGGTGTAAAAGCCTACCTCCCAATGCTTTCCTTCAATCACCCCCTTGTATTAGCCATTTCTGTCCTGGGAAAATGTCTCTGGCTGCCAATTCTATTACGTCCCTCATCTGAGACTCCTCTGTCAACTCACTTCTTAGTCTCCTTCACGCCGAAGAGAGAAGGCCCAGCTCAACCAACCAATCCTGATAAGACACACTCTCTAATCCAGGCAGTACCCTGGTAAACCTCCTCCGCACCCTCTCTAAAGCTTCCACATCCTTCCTGTAATGAGGCAACCAGAGCTGAACACAATTTGTCGAGTTTGACCCTGAACAGTTGTTTGATTAACACTGAGCTCCTCCTCACCCGGTCCCTGTTTCTCTGACACGCGCTCCTGCAAACGGAGTGATAGTGAGCTCAGAGCAACCCCCACCCCTGAGTGTGCTGCCCCCCGATTGGCTGAAGGCAGACAAAGCAAAGGAGAGGTGTGGGATAATGCTGCACAGAAAGAGAGATAAAAGAGTCACCTAATCTTCAGATGGAAAAGAAAACGGCCGGTGTTACTGAAAGATTTATCGGATGATGGTGGATGACAGGCTGAGGTGTGAGCTGCATTCACAGAGTGTAACCAGAACCCTGCCATTGAATGAAGGTAATCCAACGCCGACATGCCTCATCTTATCTTTCAGCAGGGTGATCAGAGCATCTGGCTGTGCTGCTAGTCTGCAGCTGACGGCTGTGTCCCATTCACAGCCCCTCCCATGGTTTCTGATTTCCACCTGCCCTCCCTTGTTGTTGGAGGATGAGGCAACAGATTCCTGTTGCCCGGCCCCCAGTCCAACACTTCCCAACATCGAACATCCAGCTCCCGGCTCACCCAGACCTGACACGCAACCCTCCCCGCCCAAATCCTCATCCCAATCCCAACATCCAACACCCAGCTCCCAACTTGCCCAGACCTGAAACCCAAACCCCCTCCCAAATCCTCATCCCAATTCCAATATCCAACACCCAGCACCCGACCACACCCAGCACCCGGATCTCCCAGACCTGACATGCAACCCCCCCCCCCCCACCCAAATCCTCATCCAACACCCAGCTCCCAACTCTCTCGGACCTGATACCTAAACCCCCTCCCAAATCCTCATCCCAATCCCAATATCCAACACCCAGCTCCCAACTTGCCCAGACCTGATACCCAAACCCCCTCCCAAATCCTCATCCCAATTCCAATATCCAACACCCAGCACCCGACCACACCCAGCACCCAGATCTCCCAGACCTGACATGCAACCCCCCCCCACCCAAATCCTCATCCAACACCCTGCTCCCAACTCACTCGGACCTGATACCTAAACCCCCTCCCAAGTCTTCACCACATACCAACATCCAACACCCAGCTCCCAACTCACCCAGACCTGACACACAACCCTCCCTGCCCAAATCCTCATCCCAATCCCAACATCCAACACCTGACTCACCCAGACCTGATACCTAAACCCCCCCACCCAAATTCTCACCCCAATCCCAACATCCAATACCCAACCCCCATCCCAATCCCAGCACCCACAAGCCCATCACCCAACCCATGACAGGTTTAGAAGGATTTTGCCAAACACAGGCAAATTGGACTATCTCAAGTAGACACCTTGGTCAGCATGGACAATTTGGGCCAAAGGGCCAGTTTTCATGCTGCATTTCTCTATGACTCAGTCTGGTTTACCAGAGAGAGATTAGGGTCTTACTCCAGAGGTGAACAGTTCTTGCCCCAGGATGCAGTACGGAGTCAACATGATGCATCATTGTGAGCATGCTGTTTATGTGACGGATCTGTACTTTATATCGGCTCCTCCAGGTCTTCCACATTGTCCTTTTTGTGGCTGATGGCGGGTGGGTGATCTGTGTGTGTGGGTTGGGCGGGGGGTAGGGATTTATTGATACTAATGTCGCTGTTCTTCTTTGCAAGTGAGGTGGTTGGTTGCTGTATTTTCTGTTGGGAAGGGGGGGTTGGCATTTGTTATTGTTATATTGCTGTTTTTTTCTGTGGGGGTGGATTATTACTGGAGCTGTTTTTTCTGCGTGGGACGGGTTTGGGGATTGTTATTGTGACATTGCTTTTTTTTCTATGGGGAGGGGTCATGGATTTTTATTGTAATTGCTTTTTTCTGGCGGGAAGAGAGTCAGGGATTGTATTATGGTTGCTGTTTTTTTCTGTGGGTGAGGGGGTTGGGGATTGTTATTGTTATATTGCTGTTTTTTCTGTGGGGGTGTCAGCAATTGTTATTATTGCTGTTTTTTCTGCAGGGAGGAGGTCGGCGATTGTTTTTGTTACTATGGCTGATTTTTCTGCAGTGGAGGGGGTGGGGATTCGGGGGTCTGTGATCTTTGCTTCTTTTATTTTTTCGTGTGCCATCTGGAGAAGACAGATATCAGAGTTGTATTGTACGTGTACACCTTGACAATAAAATGAACCTTAACCCTTGATGCTCTGTTGGCGCTGGAATGCGTGGTGACGCTTGCGGGCTGCCCCCAGCACAAACTTCAGTTGTGTTAGTTGACAATACAAACAATTAATTTGGTATGCATGTGATAAATAAATGAATCTGAATTTAAATCTGCAGCCTTGTATCAACCAGAAATGTTGGAATGTTTTTGGCAACAAAAGACAATATACTAACTAAAGTGAGAACAGTGTCTTGCCAAATGGAAATCAACCCTCACCAAAAGTCAGATTATTTTCAATGGGAGGTCATCACTAACAATTCCCTCCCATGTAGTCCTCCATTTTTCCTTCATCCGTGTTCCTATGCAAGAGGCTGTTAGAGCAGGAGTGTCCGAACAGGAATTCTGGGACCCCATTACCTGCATTTGACCTGTGTCACTTCTCACCTTTCCTACCCCCATACCTGTGGAACTCTGCTGTTTGCTGAACACAGCCAGCCTCTGTCTTCAGTGGGCAAGTCAGCTCTGAACCCGTGCTGCCAAGTTTCCCTGATCCTATACCTCCTGACTCTCTGAATGAGTCTGTCACGGGGAACGTTATCAAACTCCATGCTAAAAATTAATTGTATCACATATCCATTACTCTACTTCCATCGAACGGTTTTGACACTACCTCAAACAATTTGATCGGGCTCGTGAGGCAATACCTGCCATGGTGAGTTGTTACACTGGGAGAGGAGTCTCTTGCCTGCAGCATGTGGAGCTGACCACCGTTTCTGGTGATTATCTACACTCACCACACTGTCTACGTTAGACCTATGTCATCTTCACCTTTTCTACCTGTCTAAATTGAGAGCATCCTGAGCAGCTGCATCACTGCCTGGTTCGGAAATTGCACCATCTCGGATCGCAAGACCCTGCAGCAGATAGTGAGGTCAGCTGAGAAGATCATTGGGGTCTCTCTTCCTGCCATCACAGACATTTACACTACACGCTGCATCCGCAAAGGAAACAGCATTATGAAGGACCCCATGCACCCCTCATACAATCTCTTCTCCCTCCTGCCATCTGGGAAAAGGTTCCGAAGCATTCGGGCTCTCATGACCAGACTATGTAACAGTTTCTTCCCCCAAGCTATCAGACTCCTCAATACCCAGAGCCTGGACTGACACCTTACTGCCCTATTGTCCTGTTTATTATTTATTGTAATGCCTGCACTGTTTTGTGCATTTTATGCAGTCCTGGGTAGGTCTGTAGTCCAGTGTAGTTTTTTTCTGTGTTGTTTTTTACGTAGTTCAATCTAGTTTTTGTACTGTTTCATGTAACACCATGGTCCTGGAAAATGTTGTCTCGTTTTACTGTGTACTGTACCAGCAGTTATGGTCGAATTGACAGTAAGAAGTGACTTGACTTGACTTGACTAAATACCTTTCAACTGCCGTAATTGTACCCACGTCCGCCACTCTGTCCGGTAGCTCAGTCCCATGCACCCTCCACCCACTCTGTACTTGCCATACGCATTCATGTGTACATGGAATATAGAACCTAGAACGGTATCATTTACAAAAGAGCCAAAGTTGTCCTTGCGCCCGCTCATTCGTGCTTTCAATCTTTTGTATGTCTGCCCGATGGGAGAGGATGTTCTGGGGTAACTGGGGGCTTTGATTACACTGGCTGCTTTCCTGAGACAGTTCCGTGATGTGCTGGGCTGTGTCCACAACTCTCTGCAGTTTAATGTAGTTACGGGCAGAGCCGGGATGCATCTGGATCTTTACTGCAAGAGCAAGGTAAAGCATTAACTGATGCTACACAGAAAGTGCAGTGCAGGTAGACAATGTCATAATGATCGAGTCTCTGTTTTTTCATCTGCTAACCACACTGGTTTATTTAGTCCATAAGACATAGGAGCAGAATTAGGGCACTCCATCATGGTTAATTTATTATCCCTCTCAACCCCATACTCCTATCTTCTCTCCATAACCTTTGACACCCTGACTAATCTAGAACCTGCCAAACTCCACATTAAGTATACTCAGCGACTTGTCCTCCACACCGTTATTTGGCAATGAATTCCACATATGCCAATGAAAATCTTCCTCATCTCTGTTCTAAATAGATGACTCTGTTTTGAGGCTCTTCCCTCTGGTCCTGGATTCACCCACATTCTCTCCACATCCACTCTCTCTAGGCCTTTCAATACTCGGTAGGTTTCAGTGAGGTGCCCCCATCATCCTTCTACAGGCCCAGAGCTATCAAATGCTCCTCACATGTTAGCCCTTTTGTTCCTGGGACCACTCTCATGTGCCTCCCTGGACCCTCTCCAATGCCAGCATGTCTTTTCTTGGATAAGGGGCACAAAGCTGCTCACGGTACTTCAAGTGCAATGTGACCAAAGCCTTATAAAGATCCAGCATTACGTTCTTACTCTTATATTCTAGTCCCCGCGCAATGAATGAACTTCCCACAATCCCGCGCAACTTAAGCTTGAAAGAGTTTGAAAAAAATTTACAACAACATTGCCAGGACTTAAGGGTCAAAGTTATAGGGAAAGATTGAGTAGGTTCTTTGGAGCGTAGAAGTTTGAGGGGGGACTTGATAGAGGTATTTAAAATAATGAGGGGGATAGATCGAGTTGACGTGGATAGGCTTTTTCCATTGAGAGTATGGGAGATTCAAACAAGAGGACATGATCTGAGAGTTAGGGGGCAAAAGTTTAAGGGTTACATGAGGGGGAATTCCTTTACTCAGAGAGTGGTAGCTGTGTGGAATGAGCTTCCAGTAGAAGTGGTAGAGGCAGGTTCAGTATTGTCATTTAAAGTAAAATTGGATAGGCCTATGGACAGGAAAGGAATGGAGGATTATGGGCTGAGTGGGGCACGGACTAGAAGGGCCGAAATGGCCTGTTTCCATGCTGTATTTGTTATATGGTTATAGGTTAAAACTTTATTCCCAGGAATGTAGGAGAATGAGGGGAGATTTGATAGAGGTATACAAAATTACGAAAGGTATAGGTAGGGTAAATACATGCAGGCTTTTCCCACTGAGATTGGGTGAGACCAGAACTAGAGATCATAGGCTAAAGGTGAAAGGTGAAATATGTAAGGGGAACCTGGGGGGGGGGGTATCTTCTTATCTCAGAGGGCAATGCACGCTGACAGTGGAAGTGGTGGATGTGGGTTTGATTGTAACATTTAAGAGAAGTCTTGGTAAGTACATGGAAGGGAGAGTTATGGAGAGCTATGGTCCTGGTGCAAGTCAATGGGACTAGGCAGAATAACAGTTTGGCACAAAGTAGATGGGCTGAAGGGCCTGTTTCTGTGATATAGTGCTCCATGACTCTAGCTGCAGAGTACATGCAGTGTAGGTCGACAATAAAGTGCAAAATCATAATGATCTACTCTCTTCTTTCACTGCTAATCATGTTTTTTCCCTCAGTCCAATTTGCCCGAATCTTGTTCAATAGCCTCTTTGTGGAACCTTGTGTGTGCAAACTCCACACAGGCAGCAGGATTGAACCCAAGTCACTGAGTGGTGGGGCAGGAACATGATCTACATCGCTTGTCTGCTATTGTTGGCATACTGCTTTCTACTCCACTTTTTGTGCCCTCAAAAGACACTGAACAGATTTCTCAGATGTGACTTCCCTTTCATAAGTTGAGGATATCTCAACCCAGTTTTGTTATTATTTCCTTCATACCCAGTTACCCATTCCTTAATAATAGATCCTGGCATTGTCAATATTACTGTTGGTGTCAACTGATACTACTGGGAACCGCAGGTAAAATGTCTCGTCACACAGCAGCACGGCCCCTTACCAAAAAGAGAATAGTCTCTTTGCATCTGAAACTGGAGAATAGGAGAGTCAGTTACCAACCTAAGAACGGTCTCAAGCCCTCAGGGAGAAAGAACTCTTACGACAGCTTCATGAATGGAAGAGGCTCAATGCATCACCATCTGCTATGGAGTCGCCAGTGCACAGGACCAGGAAAAGCCGCAGGGGGTTGTAAACTCAGCCATTCCACGATAGGTACTAGCTTCCCCACCATTGAGGACATCTTCAAAATTCGACGTCTCAAAAAGACAGCATCCACCACTAAGGACCCCCACCACCCAGGAAATGCCCTCTTCTCATTACTACCATCAGGGAGGAGGTACTGGAGCCTGAAGACACACACTCAATGTTTTAGGAACAACTTTTTCCCTTCTGCCATCAGATTGGTCTTTTAACCCATTATTTGCTGTCATTTTGCTCTGCTTGTCTATTCTTCCTTACTGTAAATAACAGTAATTCTTTATGTCCTGCACTGTACTGCTACTGCAAATCAACCAATTTCACAACATGTTAGTGATAATAAATCTCATTGGGATTGAGCTCAGGGGCCATAAGGTAATGTTGCAGCTCTATGAATCTCTGGTTAGACCACACTTTGCTCCGAATGCTGCCCGCTTGCTTTTATTGTCTACACGGCTTGTTTTTCCTCTCTCTGCACAGTGGGTGTTGGTTGGATTATTCTAACTGGGTTCCTATTTCGTGGCTGCCTGTAAGAAGGCGAATCTCAGAGTTGTATTATGTATACATACTTTGATAATAAATGTACTTTGAACTTTGAACTTGGAGTATTGTGTTCAGTTCTGGTCACTTCTTGATAGAAAGGACCTGGAAGCCCTGGAGAGGGTACAGAGGAGATTCTACTGCCTGGACTAGAGGGCATGCCTAATGAGAATAGGCTGAGTGAACTCGGGCTTTTCTCTTTGGAGTGAAGGAGGATGAGAGGTGACTTGATAAAGGTGTATAAGATGATAAGTGGCACAGATCAAATGGATAGCCAGAAATTTTTTTCCCAGATGGAAATGGCTAATATGAGGTGGCATAATTTTAAGGTGATTGGAGAAAAGTTTAGGGGGGATGACAGAGGTAACTGTAGGTTTTTTTACACAGAGAGGGCAATGTGCATGGAGCACACTACTAGGGGTTGTGCATGGATGATAGAACCAAAGGGAAGGGTTAGATTGATCTTGGAATACATTAAAAGGTTGGCACATCATTGTGGACCAAATGACCTTTACTGTGCTGTAGAATTCTATGATTCTGATTGCGATTCTGAGCAAGGTTCGGCAATGGGGAAAAGGTCTGTTCACAGTAGAGAGAGAAACTCCTTATCAGCAGAGAATAAATTCACACCCAGCCTCCTTCCACTGGGAGAGTTTTTCACAAAGAGGAACACAGCCTCTAAGTTAGCTCTTTTATCAAGAGGGTAACACCCTGACATCAGTGAGAGAATGGCCTCTGGACAATGGAAGGAAGGCACTTAAAGTTCAAAGTTAGTTTATTATCAACATGAGATTCATTTTCTTGTGGGTATTCATAATAGACACAAAGAAATTTCAGTTTCAAGTTGAAGTTCATGTTTAATTCCGTTATCATTCAACCATACACAGGTACACCGCCAAATGAAACAACTTTCCTCTGGACCAAGGTGCACAGCAGAGTACGTGCAACCGACACACAACACTTAAAGTAATATTACCTCAAATAATGAGGTGCATTTACAACACAAGTAAACACTACCGGCACTTCATATGTGGTGAGACCTGGGTGGTGGCAGGGAGTTCAGTAGCCTCACGGTCTGGGGGAAGAGACTGTTTCCCATCCTGACTGTCCGTGTCCTGTTGCTACAGTACCTCCTGCCCGATGGTAGGGGGTCAAAGAGATTGTCGGACAGATGGGAGGGATCATTGGCAATCCCAAGCGCCCTGCAGAAACTGCACCCCTGCCTGATAAGTTTCTTGGATGGGTAGAGGAGAGATCCCATACTCTCAACAGTCCTTACAATCCTCTGTGGGGACTTGCAGTCAGAAATAATTCCTGCACCGGACGGTGATGCAGCTGGTCAGGATGCTCACAATGGGGCTCCCATAAAAGTTGGCCAGAATGGCAGCGGGGGGGGAGGAGTCCTTTCTTGCCTCTATCTCCTCAGCAAGTGGAGACACTTCTGTGCTTTCTTGACTAAAGAGTCGGTGTTGAGGGATGGAGTATGATCGTAGATTATGAGCACTTACAGAAAATTTGTTCTCCCAGCTCTCTACAGACGAGTTGTTTATGTGCAAAGGACCGGTCAGCCTGTACCTTCCTAAAGTCCACCATCATCTCTTTAGTCTTGTTCATATTAAGACTCAAGATGTTGTGCTCACACCCTTTTACCAGCTGCTCTACCTCCTGTCTGTGTGGAATCTCGTCGCTGTTGTCAGACACTGTTGTGTCATCAGTAAACATGATGATTTGGGTTGAACGGGATCGAGCAGTACACTCATGCATCTGCCTTGGGGTACACTGGTCCTTAGTGTGACGCAGCTGGCAACACAGACTGACTGTGGTCTTTCTGCCGAGATGTCCAAGATCCAGTTATAGAGACGGGTGTTGAAACTCAACGAGTACAGTTTACCCACCAGCTTCTGAGGGATGATCACACTGAAGTCAATAAACAGTATCCTGGTGGTACGAGGTGCTGTTTTCCAAGTGGGACGGGACGGAGTGAGGTGCTGAGCTGTGGTATCAACAGTGGGCCTAACTGAGTGATGAGTGAACTGGAAAAGGTCCAATGTCGCAGGAAGATGGGATTTAATGTCATTGATAACCAGCGCTTCATTGCTATTGAAGTCAGTGCCATTAGACAGTGGTCATTAAGGCAGATTAGTCACCCTTTTGCCCACCAGGGTGATGGTGGCTGTCTTAAAGCCTATGGAGGCACTGGATTGTTTGAAAGAGAGGTTGAAGATGCCACAATTTTATGTGGGTTCACCATGAAAGGCAGGACCTCCAGGTTTGCTACCAGCGCCATGAGCCAGTGAGGATGATTTGGCCGATGACTGTGTGGCTGAGGAACTGGTGCAGGAGCAGGGCTTCAGATTTATGGATCATTGGATTTCTTCTGACAAAGGTATTACCTGCACAAAAGGTATGGGTCACAGCTTCCAAGAGGGACCAATGGGTATGTTTGTTAGAGCTGTTGGGGAGGGTTTAAACTAATTTGGTGGTGTAATTGGGCTTAGAATAGAGCAGTTGGTATGTGTAGTGGGACTGTAAAGAAGGACAGGCAGATTATAGGGCAAATTTGCGGGCAATGAGATGAGTCATGGAGACAAAAAGGGGGACAAAATCAAAAAGGGTAACAAATATAGGACTGAAAGAGTTACATTTGAATGCACGTTGTATATGGAATAAGATAGAAGACCTTGTAGCACAGTTATAGATTGGTAAATATGATGTTACAGGCATCACCATGTTGTGGCTGAAAGAATATCACAATTGGGAGCATAACACTGAAGGGCATACATTGTATTGAAAGGACAGGCAGGTAGGCAGAGCGGGAAGCGTGGCTCAGAAGATATAAAATGAAATCAAATCTTTAGAAATAGGTGACGTAGCATTAGAAGATGTAGAATCCTTGTGGGTAGAGTTGAGAAGCTGCAGGGGTAAATAGAGGCCTCTGAACAGTAGCCAGGATGGGCTACAATTTACAATGGGAGATAGGAAATGCATGTCGAAAGGATAGTCATGGAGGATTTCAATATGCAAGTAGATTGGAAAAAAAGGCCTGGTGCTCAACTTCAAGAGAGAGAATTTTTAGAACACCTACAATATGGCATTTTGGAGCAGCTTTTGGCTGAGCCCACTGGGGGAAAGATTTTGTGGATTAGGTGTTGTGTAATGAACCGTGTTTAGTTAGTGAGCTTAAGGTAAAGAAACCCTTAGGAGACAATGATCATAATACGATAGTCTTCACCCTGCATTTTGAAAAGGGGAAGCTGAAGTCAGATGTATTAGTTTTACAGTGGAGTAAAGGCATGAGAGAGGAGCTGGCCAAAGTTGATTGGAAGGGAATACTAGCAGGGATGATGGCTGAACAGCAATTCAGAGGGAACAGGATAGATACATCCCAAAGAAGTATTCTAAAGGCAGGATGATGCAACTGTGGTTGAAAAGAGAAGTCAAAAACAACATTAAAACCACAGAGAGGACATATCCCATTTAAGAGAGCAAAAATTAGTGGGAAGTTAGAGTATTGGGAAGCTTTTAAAAGCCAGCAGAAAGCAACTAATAAGTCATAAGGAGGGATAAGATGACAAGCTATCCAATAATATCAAAGAGGTTACCAAAAGAATTTTCAGATATATAAAGAGTAAAAGAGAGGTGAGAGTAGGTATCAGACCTCTGGAAAATGACACGGGAGGACAAGGAAAAGGCAGATGAACTAAATAAATATTTTGCATCAGGCTCCCTGTGGAAAACACTAGCTATATGCCAAAGGTTCAAGAGAGTGGCAGAAGTGCATGTAGTTGCTATTACTAAGGAGAACGTGCTTGGGAAGGTGAAAGGTCTGAAGGTAGATAAGTCACCTGGACGACCCCTCAGGGTTTTGAAAAAGGGAGGTGAAGAAATTGTGGAGACATTAGTAATGGTCTTTCAAGAAAAGAAAAGTGAAAGCTGTCATTTGTGTGACCGACCAACACAGTCTGAGGATGTGCAGGGGGCAGTCACACATTCTGGCACCAACATAGCATGCTCACGATGACTGGCAGAACAACGTAGAACACAACACAACAGAGCAGAGCAAGGAACAAAACAGCAACAGCAAAACAAGTCCTCTTCCTCCCTCACACCTAGCCACACAAACGGTCAGTCCTCCAAATTCAGGACAGACCTCTAGTCTCCAGACCTCAGAAATACACTATGACCTGACTACAGTGTGATCCCTGACCCCATTACAAGCTGAGACCTGAGTATGAGATCATAAGACCACAAGACATAGGATCAGAATTAGGCCACTCAGCCCAGCGAGTTTGCTCCACCATTCCATCATGCCAAATTTATTATTTCTCTCAACTCCATTATCCTACTTTCCGCAATATTTGATACTCTGACTAATCGAGAACTTAATATACTCAGTGACTTGGCCTCCGCTAACATCCATAGTAATGAATTCCACAATTCACTATCCTCTGCTAAAGAAATTCTTCTGTGTTGTAAATGAACACCCCTCTGTTCTGAGGCTGTACCCTCTGATCCTAGACTCCCCGACCATAGGAAACATCCCCTCCACATCCACTCTATCTGTGTCCCCTGGTCCTAGACTCCCCGACCATAGGAAACATCCTCTCCACATCCACTCTATCTGTGTCCTCTGGTCCTAGACTCCCCGACCATAGGAAACATCCTCTCCACATCCACTCTATCTGTGTCCTCTGGTCCTAGACTCCCCAACCATAGGAAACATCCTCTCCACATCCACTCTATCTGTGTCCTCTCATCCTAGACTCCCCGACCATAGGAAACATCCTCACCACATCCACTCTATCTGTGTCCTCTGGTCCTAGACTCCCCGACCATAGGAAACATCCTCTCCACATCCACTCTATCTGTACCCTCTGATCCTAGACTCCCCGCTATAGGAAATATTCTCTCCACATCCACTCTATCTTGGCCTTTCAATATTCAATAGAATAAATTGAGAGCACCCTTCATTCTTCTAAACTCCAGCAAGTACAAGCCCAGAGCCATCAAACTTTCTCATACATTATATTCCTGGGATTGTTCTTGTGAGCCCCTCTGGATCCTCTCTAATGCCAGCCTATAATTTCTTAGATAAGGGGCTCAAAACTGCTCACTATACTCCAAGTGCGGTCTGACCAATGCCTTACAAAGCTTCAACTTTGTATCCTTGCTCTTAATATTAGAGAGTTGAAGACGAGTTCCTTATGGAGTTTATGCAACAGTTTTAAAAGCAAGCAGGGCCAGTAGAGATTTGTTTACTGGGCAGGAGATTGCTTGGTTTATTCGTAATTTAGCACGGGCCAATAAAAAGAAGCAAATTGTGAGCAGAGCAGCCACTGTTGGAGTGGGCTGGGTTAGAGTGGGAGTCTTTGGCTTGGCGAGAATGGGCAAAGGCTCTAAGTAATTTTCCAGTAAGTTCTTTTTTCTCTTTGTCTATTAGTAGATAGTGCATTGAGAATGGATCCAGGATTGTGGTGTGTTCTTTGTGTGAGCTGTGGGAACGCTGGAAGACCTCCAGTCTCCCTGATAACTACATCTGCATGAAATTTTTTGATCTGCAGTTCCTTAGGGTCTGCGTTGAGGAATTGGAACTGCAGCTCTATGAACCACAGCTCATAGGGAAGAATGAAGAGGTGATCGATAGGAACGACAGAGAGGTAGTCACCCCTAACTGGGTAACTGTTAGGAGAGGAAAATGGAATAGGTAACCAGTGTAGAGTACCACAGTGGTTGTTCGCCACAAATAATAAGTGTACCACTTTGGAGGGGGAAACGACCTACAGGGGGAAGCTGCAGTGGTCGGATTTCCAGCACTGAGTTTGGCTCTGTGGCTTAGAAAGGTGGGGAGGAGCGGAGTGCAGTACCGATTGGGGATTCCATAGTTAGCACAGCAGACAGGAGATCCTGTGGATGTGAAAGAAACACCCAGCTGATTTGTTTCTTCCCAAGTGCAAAGGGTAGGGATGTCTAGGATCCTGTCCACAGCATTCTAAAGAGAGGGGTTGAATAACCAGAAGTCATTGGTACCAACAGTGTAGGTAGGAAAAGGGTGGAGGTCCTGAAGACAGAATATCGGGAGTTAGGTAGTAAGATAAAAAACAGGACCTCAAAGATAGTAATCTCTGGATTGCCAACCACCGACTCAAACTGCATTTTATCCTTTAGGGAATCATGCATGAAGACTCCCAAGTCCCCTTGCACCTCTGATGACTGAATTTGCTGCCTGTTTACAAAGCAGTCCATGCCTTTATGCCTTCTACCAAAGTGCATGACCAGACACTTCCCTACACTGCCTTCTATGTGCCACTTCTTTGCCCATTCTCCTAATCTGTCTAAGTCCGACCTTCAAGAGGACAGTAAAACTGCTGAGAGGATCACTGGGGTCTCCCTCCTCCCTATTTCTGACATTTAGTGGGAGCATTGCAGACTAAGTGCCCAAAGGATTGTTGAGGATCATTAACCCCCCCCCCCCCACAATCTCTTTGACCCATTAAGTCAGGAAGGAGGTACAGGAGCATCAGGATTCAGACTGCCAGACAGGGTGACAGCTTCTTCCCTCAGGCTGTGAGACTAATGAATACCCTGTTACCACCAGGGTCCAGTCACCAGGACAGCGAGCTGTTTACTGCTCTGTTCCTGTTTTCCGCTAGCGTGTGCTGCCCTTTGCTACATGCTTTTGAAATTATATTTTATTCACTTTTTTATGGTATAATATTTTGGTTTATGTGCTGCTTGTGATGTGTCTTGAGGGTACACCGCGGTCCGGGGAAACATCGCTTTGTTCGATTGTACAGTTGGTTGACATTAAACTTGAACTTCCCTGAATCCTCAAGCACTCCCTGCCCCTCCACCTATCCTTCCTTCATTCTCAGTGCATGTTCACCCGCACCATCTTTAACGTTAGAGACAGAACCCTTACCAAGAGCAAACACTCTCATGAACTGAAGACTCTTTCTTGTCAATGAGAAAACAGTTATTCACCAACAAGAAACTCGTCCCATACAGAGGACAGAATAGTTCCTACCAAGGCCATGTGTGGGACCAGTTTTTTTTACACATAGAGTGGTGGGTGCCTGGAGTGGTAGTGGGGATATATATAACAGAAGAGTTTAAGTGTTTCATAGTTGAACACATGGGAAAATGAGGGATGTGGACCATGTGTCGGCAGAAGGGATTCGTTTAGTTAGGCATTTAATTACTAGTTGAAATAGTCTGGCATGACCGAAGGACCTGTTCCTGTGCTTTGTTTATAGCTGTCCAGGGTGAGATCAGGGTGTCACCAAGAGGAGAACTGTTCTGTAATGAGAAAAGATCAGCTTCTGACAAAAACTCAAGAGATTCTGCAAATGCTGTAAGTCCAGAGGAACACTCACAAAATGCTGGAGGAACTCAGCAGGTCAGGCAGCATCTGTGGAAAGGAATAAGGAGATGATGCTTCAGGCTGAGAGCATCAGAATGAGGGGTCTCGATCCGAAATGTTTATTCTTTATTCTTGTCCATAGGTGCTGCCTGACCTCCTGGGTTCCTCCAGTGTTTTGAATTGTTACTCCAATTTCTTAACAATAGGAGAAAAGTTCATTACCAGTGGGAGAGACAGACTTTTAACAAGTCTCTTCCAATGGAGTAGACCTACTGAGACTAAAGGTCAGCCTACTACAAAGTGGGAGAACGAACATGAAATCTAGGGAGATCGGTCTTATATCAAAGGTAAAACTGCTTCTTCCCAATGAGAAAACATCCTCATTCATGAGCAAATGGCCTCTCTCCCACAGATTAGCGCCTCTCCCACACAGCTGTAACAGGTCCCTTTAAGAAGTAACTTTTCTAATTATAAGTTGCAGGCGCCAACCTGCACACACTCCAAGTCTGAGAAAATCTCGGTCGCTTTCTGGAAAGGCATGGTCTCAGTTTACAGATGGCATTGTAACTTCTCCACGCTGCCATATGTCAAGAGGGAGTGAAGTCCATAAATTGTGTCCCACCATGAGACCCAGCCAACTTTCCTTGGCGCAATCATTTCATCTCCTTGTACACGGTCCAACGTGGAGCACTGGGAATGAGCCAGCATTTCACAGAGAGCCCTGCGGCAAATTCCATCACAAACCCCAGACTACTGAGAGAGTGTGAGAGAGAGAGAGAGAGAGAGAGAGAGAGAGAGTAAGGCAGAGAGATGGGAGGGAGAAACAGAGGGAGTAATATGGTAATAAGTAGAAAAAGAGATGGTCATTGAGGGAGGAAGATAGAGAGAATAAAAGAAAGGGTAAGAGAGAGAGTGAATGCAAGTGTAGAAGTTCAGTGGTTGTGTGAGAAAGGGAGAGAGAAAGGAGACAAAAGAATAGCAGAGAGAAAGAGAGAGAGGGGGGAGAGGGGGAGAGAGAGAGAGGCAGAGGGGGAGAGAGAAAGAGAGAGAGAGGGAGAGAGAGAGAGAGAGAGAGAGAGAGAGAGAGAGTAAGGCAGAGAGATGGGAGGGAGAAACAGAGGGAGTAATATGGTAATAAGTAGAAAAAGAGATGGTCATTGAGGGAGGAAGATAGAGAGAATAAAAGAAAGGGTAAGAGAGAGAGTGAATGCAAGTGTAGAAGTTCAGTGGTTGTGTGAGAAAGGGAGAGAGAAAGGAGACAAAAGACTAGCAGAGAGAAAGAGAGAGAGGGGGAGAGGGGGAGAGAGAGAGAGGCAGAGGGGGAGAGAGAAAGAGAGAGAGAGGGAGAGAGAGAGAGAGAAGTAGCTAGAGAGGAAAAGGGCAGAGAGTGAAAAATGACTGGGGGGGGGGGGGGAAGCCAGAAAGATGGACTACAATGGAATGACAGAGGGAGACAGAGCGAGAGTTTAATTTTAGTTTAATTAGCTCATCACAATATGGTGTGTGGAAGGGCCTGTTTCTGTACCATACTGTTCTCTGCTATAGTCATAGAGCACAGAAACGGGCCCTTCAGCCCATCTAGTCCATGCCAAACTGTTATTCAGCCTTCCCATTAACCTGCAGCTAGAGCATTGCCCTCTATACCCCTCCCATCCACATACTTATCCAAATTTCTTTTATATATTGAAACTGAATGCTCATACACCACTTCCATTGGCAGCTCGTTCCACACCCTCACTACCCTCTGAGTGAAGAAGTTTACCCCTCAGGTTCCCATTAAATAACTCACCTTTCACCCTTACCCTCTAGTTCTTGTCTCATGCAACCTCACACTCAGAGTAAAAACAAAGAAAAGGTTCCAGCTATAGCAATTAACCTATAAAATAGCCAGATACATGTGGTGTGGCACCTGCTACTAAAAACTAGGAAAAATACACAAGCAACTGTACTGCAATTCCTGGAAAATTCACTGAACAATTACATGTATATGGGCAATTACATAAAAGTACAAGCAGGCACAGGAAAATTAAACTACAAGAACAATAACAAATCTACACGACAATCCAACATGACCAACATAACTTGGTATGATCCCTGTCCAAATATAATGAAATTTCCTCTATCGAATCTCCCCTTAGTCTCCTACACTCCAAGGAATAAAGTCCTAACCTATCTCCCCAGAACTCAGGTCCTGAAGTCCTGTCGGCATCTTTGTCAACTTCCTCTGCACTCTTTCAATCTTATTGATACTTTTCCTGTAGGTAGGTGACCAGCATTTCAAATTTGGCCTCGCCAGCGTCTCATACAGCTGGATTTTAATGATGCTTCCAGGGTAGCGTTGCAGTGAACATGACACGATGACAGCTCCGAATGTTCCAGAACTTGGAGTTCGATTCTGGCGCCAACTGTAAGGAAATTGTACGGTCTCCTCGTGAACCACATGGATTTCCTCGGGGTGCTCTGGTTTCTTTGCACAGTCCAAAAACGTATGGTTAGAAGGTTAAATGGCCGTGGTAAATTGTCCTGTGGTTAGATTCGGGTTAAATAAGTAGGTGATTGGGCGCTGCAGCTTGTTGGAATGGAAGGGCCTGTTCTGAGCTGTATCTCCAAATAAATCAATAAAAATAATCAAAATATCCCAACTCTCATACTCAATACATTGATTTATTACGGCCAACGTGCCAAAGCTCTCCTTACAGCCCTATCTGCTTGTGGTGACACTTTTCCTCAGGAAAGATATCAATAAAATTGAAAGAATAGAGAGAAAAAACTGCAAGGATGTTGTCAGGACTTGAAAGCCTGGGTTATAGTGAAAGGCTGAATGGGGCTTTATTCCATGGAGTACAGGAGAACAAGGGGAGATTTGATAACGGTGTACAGAATTATAAGGGATGTAGATAAGGTAAATGCAAGCAGGCATTTTCCACTGAGGTTGGGTGAGACTAAATCACGGATTAAGGGTGAGAAGTAAGATATAGAAGGGGCATCTGAGAGGGAACTTCACTCAGAGGGTGGAGAGAGCGTGGAACGAGCTGCCGGTGGAAACGGTGGATGTGCGCTCAATTTTAGAACTTAGGAGAGGTTTAGATAGATAGGTGGGTGGTAAGGAGGGCTGTGTCTGGGTGCAGACTGATGGGACTAGGGAGTATCATAGTTCGGCATGGTCTGGATAGGCCTGCTTCTGTGATGCAGTGCTCTCTGACTCTATGTTTCCAGGTACAGAAATATCAACAAGAAGACCACAACCTTGTCGTAGGGTTTGGAGAATTGTGTGGCTCATCGGCCTGGAATGCTATGTTGGAGCCAGGGCCTTGTGCTTTGGCTCTTAGTAGGGTCACCCATGTCAAACAGGTCAAAGGGTAAAGGTCCAACTAAGAGTGGTCCACCGGTCCTCCAGGTTCGGGGGTTCAGCTCAGGGCTGACAATCCTTACCAGTCAACACAAGATTGTTACCGAAACAGCAATGAAGAATCCTTCTATGTCTGTGTGAGACTGAGGACCCTGAAGCACACCCGGGGCACAATTAGAGAAGATGATTAAAGACAGATAAAGAAAGAGGACCTTCATAGCTGCCCTAAGTGCCAGCAGTGAACAGGCAAAATCTGCCTCACAGGAATATCAGGCAGTGGCCATCACAGCCGGGGAGTCGATGCCCTTGACATCACCATGGACCAGAACCTCATCTGGACCCGTGACTGGCTGCCAGAGCTGTCCTGGGATAAGTGACTTACCTCCAGGGGCTTTTCACAATCTATCCACAAGGTAGAGTTATCATTCTGACAGAACGCCCCCCAGTAGCCAGGGAGAGTGCAGCTCCACAAGCTCCCCAAGAAATAGACACCAAAAGTTCAAAGGTCAATGCAAATCCATGACCAGACTACCTATATGTCACAATATACAACCCTGAGATTCATTCTCCTGAGGGATTCTCAAAGGAACACAGCAGAATCAATGAAAAACAAAACAGACAAGCAACCAATTTGCAAACTGTGCAAATACGAAAAGATAATAGTAATCATGGTAATAAATAAGTATTGAGAACATGAGATGAAGAGTCCTTGAAGTTGAGACTACAGGATGTGGGTACAGTTCAGTGAGGGGGTTTATCCATTCAGGGCAAACAGCCTGTCCCCCCCTCCCTGCACCACCAGCACACAGTAATTTTAGTCTGCACCATCGACAGCATGCACCATGTTTAAACACCCAGGCTAATGCGACAGACCCTCCCAGCACCAGCTCCCTGTGGCATGAAGACGGACATGGAGTGTGCCTTGATCCAGTGATTGAGAGAGCCCCTGGAGCAGTGTTCTCATAGAAGGAGTGTTCTGTCAGGCTTGATTGTTTGAACCTGTCTCATAACAGTTTGAAGCTGGTAATTAATTTTGCTGGAGGCTGATATGTAGTGTTGTTTTATTACTGTGACCATGGCGACTGATGTTTCATGACTGTGGACTCATCACCCTGTGATTTATTCCCGGCTGCTGTTCAAACTCGCTTCCACGTTTGGATGAGGAATGCATGCTCCTCCGACTCTGTTCCTGAACAGGCAAGATGACCAAACAGCCATCCTCTGCGTGTAATCATCGAAACCTATCAGATGTTGAAAGGCCTAGACAGAGTCGACATGGAGAAGATGTTTCCAGTAGTGGGAGATAGAAGGACCAGTGGACACCGCCCAGGAATGGAAGGACACTCCTTTAGAACAACGATGAGAAGAGACTTCTTTAGCCAAATGGTAGTGAATGCATGAAATTCATTGCCTTAGATGGCTGTGAAGGCCAGGACACTCAGTGTATTTAAAGTGGATATTGATAGGTTCTTGATTAGTAAAGGAATCAAAAGTTATGGGGAGAAGGCAGAAGAACAGGATTGTGAAGAGAAATAAATCAGCCATGATGGAATAACGAAGCAGACTTGATGGACCGAATGGCCTAATTCTGTTCCTTTGCCTTATGGCTTTAGTGTCTTAATTCCACTGTAACAGAACACCCACAAAATAGTGGAGGAACTCAGCAGGTCGGGCAGCATCTATGAAATGGGTGTGTCCTGAGTGATGAGGGTCCTTATTGGTGGATGCTGCCTTCTTGACCCATTGCCTTATGAAGATTGAGGGGAAGATGGTGGCCATGGTGGAGCTGACTACTTGCAACCCTCTGCAGCGTTCACCAACCCTGTGCATTGGCATCTCCGTACCAGATGGTGAGGAAACCAGCCAGCTGAGCAACGTGCACCCAGTACAATGGCACCCACAACCCTGCGCAGTAACCGACTGCAGCAATGCATCTCCCTGTGGAGGAACAGGTGCAGGAACCCAAGAAACGGAAAGGGGGGAACCATTCTTCAATGCCGTCACGATGACCTTTCACTCCACCTCAGTTTTCCCAAATTCCTAAGATTTATCGGTCTCTGCTTTTATAATATACTCAGTGATTGAACCTGTAGGATGGGGAAATCTGAAGATTCACCACCTTCTGTGCGAAAGAATATCTCCCTGTCTCTTTTCCGGGCTGAGCGAGCTAGGGCTTTTCTCTTTGAGTAGAAAAAGGATGCGAGGTGACTTGACGGAGATGATAAGAGGCATAAATAGAATGGACATCCAGAGACTTTTTCCAGGGTGGAAATACCAGGAGGCATAATTTTAAGGTGACTGAAGGAAAGGATGGGGGGTATATCAGAGGTAAGTTCTTTGCAAGTTAAGTGTTGGATGCATGGATCACACTGTCAGGGGTGGTGGTACATTACAGATATTTAAGGGACACTTCAATAGGCACACAGATGCCAGGAAAATGGAGGGCAATGTGGAAGGGAAGGGTTAGATTAATCATGAAGTGGGTTAAACATCAGCACAACATTGTGGGCCAAAGGACCTGTACTGTGGCGTTCGGTGCTATATTGGATATTCTGTGTTGTATAACTGATTGACCCTTTATTCTCAGAGTGTCCCTGCTCCTAGATTCCACCAGTGGGGCCCTTGTGTCTAATCTGTCCCTTAACAAGTCCCCTCTCTCACAATATATTACTACGATCATACCCTCTTTTATTACAGTCACAGAGTCAGACATCAGGGAAACAGGCCCTTTGGCCCAATTCATCCATGCTATCCAAGTGCCAATCCGAGTAGTCCTGTTGGCCTGCACCCGATGCATATCCCACTAAACCTTTCCTATCCAAATGTCTTTTAAATTGTTGCTATTGAACCTGCCTCAATCCGCTGTCAGCTCATTCTGTATGTCCTGGTGTGAAAAAATTGCCGTCAGGTTTTTTATAAATCTTTGCCATCTCACCTTAAGCCTATGCCTTCTAGTTCTTCGTACCACAACCCTGGGGAAAGGACTGTATGGATCCACTCTCGTTACGCCATCCATGGTTTTAAATCTCTCCTTTTCCTACATTCCAAGTCCGGACTGTTCCCCTGATGACTACATCTGCAGGAAGTGCACCCAGCTTTAGCTCCTGACTGACCGGGTCAAGGAGCTGGAACTGGAGTTGGTTGCACTCATGATCGCCTGGGAGGATGAAGACGTTATGGATGAGACTTTCGAAGAGGTGGTCACACCCAGAGTACAGGCTTCGCACAGTAGGTGGGTGACCATGAGGTGAAGTAAGGGGATTAAGCAGTCAGTTCATGTTTCCCCGTGGTCATTCTCCTTAGCAACAAGTACATCTCTCTTTGGATACTGCTGGGGGGTGCGGGATGACCCACCAGCAGCCAGGCTGGTGCTTTGTGGCCAGCTCTGAGGCCCAAGGGAAGGGTTAAGTCAGACAGTGCAGTAATGTTAGAAACTTGGTAGTTAGGGAGAAAGGGAGAATATTCTGTGGCTGCAAAAGAGACATCATGGTGGTGTGATGCCTGCCGGGAGCTAGGGTCCAGGATGTCTTCAGGTGGCGGCAGAATATTCTAAAGGGGGAGGGTGAACAGCCAGAGGCCGTGGTACATATTGGCACTAATGATGTAGAGAGAAAATGGGAAGAGGTCTTAATCAGTGAGTATAAGGAGTTAGGAAAGAGGCTGAGAAGGATCTCCAAGGTGGTCATCTCCAGATTACTCCCGGTGCTACGGGCTAGTGTAAGTAGGAATGGGGTGATAGATTAGATGAATGAGTGGCTGAGGAGATGGTGCAGGGGACAGGGGTTCAAGTTCTTAGATCATTGGAACCTTTTCTAGAGAAGGCGTGACCTGTACAAGAGGTATGGTACATAAAGTGGAAAAGAGAGGGGAAAGTGGATATTGGACCATTGGAAAATAATACTGGAGAGGTAATAATGGGGGATAACAAAATGGTGGACGGATGGAATAAGTATTTTGCATCAGTCTTCACTGTGGAAGACACTAGCAGTATGCTCGAAGTCCCAGGTGTCAGGCATGGTGAAGTGTGTGAAGTTACCATAACTAGAGAAAAGGTTCTTGGGAAACTAAAAACTCTGAAGGTAGATAAGTCACCTGGAGCTGAAGGTGTACACCCAGAGTTCTGAAAGAGGTGGCTGAAAAGATTGTGGAGACATTAGGAATGATCTTTCAAGAATCAATAGACTCTGGAATGGTTCCAGAGGACTGGAAAATTGCAAATGCCACTCCACTCTTCAAAAAGAGAGGGATGCAGAAGAAAGAAAATTATAGGCCAATTAGCCTGACTTCAGTGGTTGGGAAGATATTGGAGTTCATTAAGTACTGTATGTGGTTTCGGAGTACTTGGAGGCACATGACAAAATAGGCCCAAGACAGCATGGTTTCCTCAAGGGAAAATCTTGCCTGACAAATCTGTTGGAATTCGTTGAAGAAATAACAAGCAGGATAGACAAAGGATTGGTTGAGGTTGTGTACATGTGAGGTTGTGTTTGGAAGGCCTTTGACAAAGTGCCACATGAGGCTACTTAACAAGCTCTGAGCCCATGGTATTACAGGAAAGATCCCAGCACGGATAAAGCAGTGGCTGTTTGGCAGGAGACTAAGAGTGGGAAGAAAGGGAGTCTTTTCTGGCTGCCTGCCAATGTTCCACAGGGGTGGATTTGTGTTGGGACCGATTCTTTTTATGCTTTATGTCAATGATTTGGATGATGGAATTGATGGCTTTATTACAAAGTTTGCAGATGATATGAAGGTAGGTGGAGAGGCTACCAAAGGACTTCGACAGATTAGAAGAATGGGCAAAGAAATGGCAGGTGGAATGCAGTGTCGGGAAGTGTACAGTCATGCACTTTGGTAGAAGAAAGGGAGAGGCTGACTATTTTCTAAATTGGAGAGAAAATTTTTAAAACTGATGTGTAAAGGGACTTGGGAGTCCTTGTGCAAGATTCCCTAAAAGTTAATTTGCTGGCAGGTTAAGTCTGTGGGGTGGAAGGCAAATGTAATGTTAGCATTTATTTCAACAGGACTAGAATATAAAAGCAAGGAGGTAATGGTCAAACTTTATAACGTACTGGTAAGGGCTCACCTGGAGTATTGTGAGCAGGATTGGGCCCCTTATCTCAGAAAGGATGAGCTGAAACTGGAGAGGGTTCAAATGAGGTTCATAAAAATGATTCCAGGATTGAATGGCTTGTCGTATGAAGAACATCTGATGGCTCTGGGTCTGTATTCACTAGAATTCAGAAGCATGGGGTGTGACCTCGTTGAAACCTATTGAATGTGGATGTGGAGAGGATGTTTTCTATGATGAGAGAGTCTAAGACCAGAGGACACAGCCTCAGAATAGAGGGGTGTCCTTTTAGAACAGAGATGAGGAGGAATTTCTTCAGCCGGGGAGTGGTGAATCTGTGGAATCCATCGCCACAGGCCAAGTCTTTATCATTAATAGCTTCTTGATTGACCAGGGCATGAAAAGATATGGGAGAAGGCAGGAGACTGGGGCTGCGAGGAAAATTGGATCAGCCACAGTGAAATGGCAGAGCAGACTCGGTGGGACAAATGGCCTAATTCGGCTCCTATATCTTATGGTCTAATGGGTCGCACCTGAACTGGAGGGGAACCAATTACCTGGCCAGAAGATTTGCTAATGCTACTTGGGAAGGTTTAAGCTAGTTTTGCAGGGGAATAGGAACCAGAGCACCAAGTCAGTAATTGAAGGATTGGACAAGAAGGTGGATGTCATGGAAATTATTGAAAGAAGAAATTGATACCCTTAAGGTTAACCTCTAGGTTGAGTCGGTGGTGAAGAAGGCGAATGCAATGTTGGCATTCATTTCTAGAGGAATAGAGTATAGGAGCAGGGATGTGATGTTAAGGCTCTATAAGGCACTGGTAAGACCTCACTTGGAATACTGTGTGCAGTTTTGGGCTCCTTATTTAAGAAAGGATGTGCTGACGTTGGAAAGGGTTCAGAGAAGATTCACTAGAATGATTCTGGGGATGAGAGGGTTAACATATGAGGACCGTTTGACCGCTCTTGGACTGTACTCCTTGGAGTTTAGAAGAATGAGGGGGGACCTCATAGATTTTTGAAAGTTGAAAGGCATGGACAGAGTGGATGTGGCAAAGTTGTTTCCCATGGTGGGGGAGTCTAGTATGAGAGGACATGACTTGAGGATTGCAGGGCGCCCATTCAGAACAGAGATGCAAAGCAATTTTTTAGCCAGAGGGTGGTGAATCTGTGGAATTTGTTGCCACGGGCGGCAGTGGAGGTCGGGTCATTGGGTGTATTTAAGGCAGAGATTGATAGGTATCTGAGTAGCCAGGGCATCAAAGGTTATGGTGAGAAGGCGAGGGAGTGGGACCAAAGGGGAGATTGGATCAGCTCATGATGAAATGATGGAGCAGACTCGATGGGCCGAATGGCCAACTTCTGCTCCTTTGTCTTATGGTCTTATGGTCTAAATAACTTGTATGAAAGGACAGATAGCTTGAAGCATGTGTATTTTAATGCTAGGAAGTATTATGGGTAAAGGTGATGAACTTAGAGCTTGGATCAGTACATGGAACTATGATGTTGTGGTCATTACTGAAACTTGGTTGAGAAAAGGACAGGAATGGGTGATTAATGTACCAGGTTTTCAAAGTTTTAGAAAAGATAGAGAGGGAGGTAAAAGTTTTTGGGGACAGAATTGCACCATCTTATCAGGGACATTATCACAGCTGCACTCACAGGAGACATAATGCAGGGACCAGACACTGAGCCCATTTGTGTCGTACTGAAGGATATGAAGGGTGTACTCACACAGATGGGATTGTGCTACTGTTGCCCAACAGCCTCTGGCACATTGAGCA
>NC_082709.1:78869995-78949995 GCF_030144855.1 Hypanus sabinus
GACAGACACACTCTCACACAGGATCATGTATCAGAGATGGACACAGACACATTCAAGACATACACAGAATCAGAAACCAGACATGGACAGCATCACACACAGGATCATAATCTGGACACAGACACTGACCCACACGGTCACAGACTGGACACAGACACAGAATGGACACAGACACTGACCCACACAGTCACAGACCAGACATGGATACTGAACCTCTCAGGGTCACAGACTGGACATCTCAGGGTCACAGACCGGACACAGACACAGACCCACACAGGTTCATGGACTGGACTCTGACATAGACCCACTGTGGTAAACTACGTACACCTGTCTGGACACGCCCCTCTGCTGACTGCTCCTGTGGCTCCTCCCACAGACCCCGGTATAAAGGCGATTGGGGCACTGCTCCCCCCTCAGTGTCCGAGATGTTGTGCTCTCTTTTTGCTGCTAATAAAAGCCTATCGTTCACTTCCAGTCTCCGAGAGTTATTGATGGTGCATCCCCCACACAGGATCACAGACTGGACGTTGACACAGACCCACACAGGGTCACAGAATGTCTACACTACTGAATATATTGTGGCCAGCACATTGAGATAGCACATAACATCACGTTTTACAGATCTTGTGAACATGGTTCAATTCCCATCACTGTCTCCAAGGAGCTTGTGTGTTTTCCCTATGACCGTCTGGGTTTCCACCTGGTGCTCCAGTTTCCTCCCGCATGTGTTCAACAGTCATGAGGTAACATTGCAGCACTATAAAGCCCTGGTGAGCCCACTCTTGGACTATTGTGCTCATTTCTGGTCTCCGCATTACAGGAAGGATGTGGAAGCTTTAGAGAGGGTGCAAAGAAAATTTACTAGAACAATGCCTGGATTATCGAGCATCAAGGATGGAGTGAGCAAGCTAAGGCTTTTCTCTCTGGAGCAAAGGGGAATGAGAGGTGCCTTGATAGAGGTGTAAAAGGGGTAAGAGATGCACAGATCAGGTGGACAGCCAGTGAATTTTTTTCCCAGAACAGAAGGGGTTAATACGAGGGGGCATAATTTTAAGAGGAAAGAATAGGGGGGATGTCAGAGGTAGAATTGTTAATACAGAGAATGGTGGGAATGTGGAAAACACTGTTAGGGGTGGTGGGAGAGGCAGATACAATGGGGCATTTAAGAAACTCTTAGATAGGCACATGGATGACAGAAAAAGGTTAGGGCTAGGGTTAGATTGATCTTAGAGTTAGTTAAAGTGCAAGCACAGCATCATGGGACGTGTTGGGTGCCAGGTGCTGTCATTCAGGGTAATGGCAAGGGAAAGCCCTGCTCCTCTCCATTAGCGCCAAACAAGTTGTATCACGAATTCCCAGGCCAGTTACTAATCCTGATCTCTGCTGCAGATAATATTTATTGGAGTTATTACGTGGCTGGCAGCAGAACGCACTCGTTAATCCAAAGGCAAGGCAGGCACAGAACTGACGGGCTGAGAGACAGGCAGGGGATGCGTGCTCACACGTCCTCAGGCAAACACACAGGCGGGGAAAACCCCAACACCACTGCAATCCGTCACTGGCCACGAGGGGAGGGCACGCTGGTGAGGGAGTGAGGTGGTGAGGGGAGGGGGTGGTGGTACAGTGGAGGGGTGGGGAGGGGGTTGGAAGAGGAAGGATTGGTGATGGAGAGGTGAGAGGAGTGGGTGAGAGAAAGGGGAGGGGAGGGGAGGAAGGGTGGTGATGTTGAGGGGAGGGGTGGTGATGGGAGTTGATGATGTGGGTGGGGCATACGGGTGGTGTGAGGGATAGGTGTTACAACCTGAGGTACGCTTGGAGGAGTGAGGTGGGGAGAGGGAAGGGGTGCCCTGCCGAAGGTGAGGGTATGCAGCCTCACTAACATCTTGTATAACTGTAACATAAGACCATAAGAAACAGGAGAATAATTAGGCCATTCAGCCCAACAATTCAGTCATGGATGGTTTTCAACCCTTTTTTCCTGCATTCTCTTCATAACCTTTGAAGCCCTGACTAATCAAGAAGCTATCAATCTCTGCTCAAAATATACCAAATAATCCTCTAGTCCTACACTCTCCCGCTATAGGAAACATCTTCTCCACATTCACTATATCCAGGTCTTACAATATCCAGTACATTTTGATGAGATTCTCAACACTGCCCCCCCCCCCATTCTTCTAAACCTCAGTCAATACAGGCACAGAGCTACCAAGTGCTCCTCATATGTTAAGCCCTTCATTCTTGCGATTATTCCTGTGGACTATTTCTAGGGCAAGCCAGACCTTTGTTAGACATAGGGCCCAAATCTGCTCAACTCTTTTTACCTGCGGTCTGACCAATGCTTTCACACCTCACGACCATTACTTCTGAGATCCTATACTGATGAAGGCCAGAGTGTCAGATGCCTTCTTCACATTCCTGTCTACCTGCGACCCCCCTTTCTGAGAACTATGTTTTTGCATTATTAGGGCCCTCTGTTCCACTAAACACAGCAGGGCCCTTTTACAAAATCAGAATTATTTTTACTGTATTGTTTTGTGACAGCAGTACAGTGAAATACATGGACTATACTATAAGCTGCAATTGTCAAAGTCAAAGAAATATACATATGTATATATACATATTATCAAAATACATATATATTGCCATATAGCTCCTAGCGATTTATTTTCTTGCAGGCTCTTACGGGAAAATAAAGAAATACAATTGAATTTATGAAAAGCCATACATAAACAAAACAGCCAATGAGCGAAAGAGGAGAAATTATACAATTAAAGAATAAATAATACTGAGAACAACAGACACAAAAGGCTGGGGAAACACAGCAGGCCAGGCAGCATCTATAAGGAGAAGCAGTGTCGACGTTTTGTGCAGAGACCCTTCGTCAAGACATGAGATAATACGGAGAGCATGAGTTGTAGAGTCCTGGAAAGTGAACCTGTAGGTTTTGGAATCAACTCTGTGTGGAGGTGAGTGAAGTTATCCACACTGGTTCGGGAGGGTAATAAGAAATACGAAACAAAAAGAGCAGAATTGTGAGCTTGTATACTCATGGACTGTTCAGAAATCTAATGGTGGAAGAAGAAGCTGTTGCTGAATTGTTGAATGTGGGCCTTTAGGCACCTGTACCTGCTCCCTGGTAAGAGGGCATGTCCGAGGTAGAGAGGGTCCTTCACAACAGATGCTTGCCTTGTTGAGGCGTCACCCACTCAAGTGCTGCGTTTTGCAGGGCATCACTGGCGGAACTTCGCGTTGCCTCCCAGCCGAACACAGAGGCTTTCAGCCAGCCTCGAGTTGTGGCACAGGTCAGAGCGGATTCGTGGAAAAGCCGAGGCCTGAAACATAGAGGCGGAGTTGGGGAAAATCTGGGACGAGAGGCACAGGTGTGTCAGTTTCTTTTGGATCAGTGGGCGTGTGTGGAGCATCAGAGGGAGTAACGCTAGCGTAGGCAGGTAGCGCAAGTTTCTAAATGCTCTCCGTGACCACGTGGGCTTCCTTTTGGTGCTCTGTTTTCCTCACACAGTACAAAGATGTACCGGTTAACAAGCTAAGAGGACAGTGTCAATTGTCCTGTGATTGGGCTGGGGTTAAATGGGCAGCTGCCAGAGTCGTGCAGGTCATTGGGACAGAAGGGTCTGTTTTGCAATGAATCTCAAAATAAATAAATAAATAATCATTAATTCTGAGTGACCATCACCCCCAACTTACCTCACCCATCAATGTACTGATCACTCACTGTGTGACCATCGCCCCCACCTTTCCTCACACATCAATGTACTTATCACTCACTGAGTGACCATCCCCCCACCTTTCCTCACACATCAATGTACTTATCACTCACTGAGTGACCATCCCCCCACCTTACCTCGCCCATCAATGTTCTTATCACTCACTGAGTGACCATCCCCCCACCTTACCTCGCCCATCAATGTATTTATCACTCACTGAGTGACCATCCCCCCACTCTAACTCACACATCAATATACTTATCACTCACTGAGTGACCATCCCCCCACCTTACCTCGCCCATCAATGTACCTATCACTCACTGAGTGACCATTGCCCCCACCTTACCTCACACATCAATGTAATTATCACTCACTGAGTGACCATCGCCCCCACCTTACCTCACACATCAATGTACTTATCACTCACTGAGTGAACATCGCCCCCAACTTACATCACACATCAAAGTACTGATCACTCACTGAGTGACCATCGCCCCACCTTACCTCACACATCAATGTACTTATCACTGACTGAGTGACCATCGTCCCCACCTTACCTCACACATCAATGTACTTATCACTGACTGAGTGACGATCGCCCCCACGTTACCTCACACATCAATGTACTTATCACTCACTGAGTGACCATCGCCCCCCACCTTACCTGACACATCAATGTACTTATCACTCACTGAGTGACCATCCCCCCACCTTACCTCACACATCAGTGTACTTATCACTCACTGAGTGAACATTCCTGCCTCCTTACCTCTCCCATCAAAGTACTTTTCACTCACTGAGTGACCATACCCCCACCTTACCTCACACATCAATGTACCTATCACTCACTGAATGACCATCGCCCCCAACTTACCTCACACATCAATGTACTTATCACTCACTGAGTGACCATCCCCCCCAACTTACATCACACATCAATGTACTTATCACACACTGAGTGACCATCCCCCCACCTTACCTCACACATCAATGTACTTATCACTCACTGAGTGACTGTAGCCCCCAATTTACCTCACACATCAATGTACTTATCACTCACTGAGTGACCATCCCCCCACCATACCTCACACATCAATTACTTATCACTCAGTGAGTGACCATCCCCCCACCTTACCTCACACATCAATGTACTTATAACTCACTGAGTGACCATCCCCCCACCATACCTCACACATCAATTACTTATCACTCAGTGAGTGACCATTCCCCCACCTTACCTCACACATCAATGTACTTATCACTCACTGAGAGACCATCGCCCCCACCTTACCTCTCACATCAATGTACTTATCACTCACTGAGTGACTGTAGCCCCCAATTTACCTCACACATCAATGTACTGATCACTCAGTGAGTGACCATCGCCCCCACCTTACCTCGCCCATCAATGTACTTATAACTCACTGAGTGACCATCCCCCCACCTTACCTCTCACATCAAAGTACTTATCACTCACTGAGTGACCCCCACCTTACCTCACACATCAATGTTCTTATCACTCACTGAGTGACCCCCACCTTACCTCACACATCAATGTACTTATCACTCACTGAGTGACCATCCCCCCACCTTACCTCTCACATCAAAGTACTTATCACTCACTGAGTGACCCCCACCTTACCTCACACATCAATTACTTATCACTCACTGAGTGACCATTCCCCCACCTTACCTCACACATCAATGTTCTTATCACTCACTGAGTGACCCCCACCTTACCTCACACATCAATGTACTTATCACTCACTGAGTGACCATCCCCCCACCTTACCTCACACATCAATGTTCTTATCACTCACTGAGTGACCATCGCCCCCACCAAACCTCACACATCAATTACTTATAACTCACTGAGTGACCATCCCCCCACCAAACCTCACACATCAATTACTTATAACTCACTGAGTGACCATCCCCCCACCATACCTCACACATCAATTACTTATCACTCACTGAGTGACCATCCCCCCACCATACCTCACACATCAATGTACTTATCACTCAGTGAGTGACCATCCCCCCACCTTACCTCACACATCAATGTACTGATCACTCACTGAGTGACCATCGCCCCCACCTTACCTCACACATCAATGTACTTATCACTCACTGAGTGACCATCGCCCCCACCTTACCTCACACATCAATGTACTTATCACTCACTGAGTGACCGTCGCCCACACCCTAACTCACACATCAATGTACTGATCACTCACTGAGTGACCATCCCCCCACCTTACCTCGCCCGTCAATGTCCTTATCGCTCACTGAGTGACCATCGCCCCCACCTTACCTCACACATCAATGTACTTATCACTCACTGAGTGACCATCCCCCCACTCTAACTCACACATCAATGTACTGATCACTCACTGAGTGACCATCCCCCCACCTTACCTCACACATCAATGTACTTATCACTCACTGAGTGACCATTGCCCCCACCCTAACTCACACATCAATGTACTTATCACTCACTGAGTGACCATCGCCCCCAACTTACATCACACATCAATGTACTTATCACTCACTGAGTGAACATTGAAGCCTCGTTACCGCACTCATCAATGTTCTTATCACTCACTGAGAGAACATCGCCCCCTCCTTAGCTCTCCCATCAAACTACTTTTCACTCACTGAGTGACCATACCCCCACCTTACCTCACACATCAATGTACTGATCACTCACTGAGTGACCATCGCCCCCAACTTACATCACACATCAATGTACTTATCACACACTGAGTGACCATCCCCCCACCTTACCTCACACATCAATGTACTGATCACTCACTGAGTGACCATCGCCCCCAACTTACATCACACATCAATGTACTTATCACACACTGAGTGACCATCCCCCCACCTTACCTCACACATCAATGTACTTATCACTCACTGAGTGACCATCCCCCCACCTTACCTCACACATCAATGTACCTATCACTCACTGAGTGACCATCCCCCCACCTTACCTCACACATCCATGTACCTATCACTCACTGAGTGACCATCGCCCCCAGATTACCTCGCCGGTCAATGTACTTATCGCTCACTGAGTGGCCATCGCCCCCACCTTACCTCACAGATCAATGTACTTATAACTCACTGAGTGACCATCCCCCCACCATACCCCACACATCAATGTACTTATCACTCACTGAGTGACCATCCCCCCACCATACCTCACACATCAATGTACATATCACTCTCTGAGTGACCATCCCCCTACCTTACCTCACACATCAATGTACTTATAACTCACTGAGTGACCATCCCCCCACCATACCCCACACATCAATGTACTTATCACTCACTGAGTGACCATCCCCCCACCATACCTCACACATCAATGTACATATCACTCTCTGAGTGACCATCCCCCCACCTTACCTCACACATCAATGTACTTATCACTCACTGAGTGACCATCGCCCAACCTTACCTCACACATCAGTGTACTTATCACTCACTGAGTGACCATCGCCCCACCTTACCTCACACATCAATGTACTTATCACTCACTGAGTGACCATCGCCCCACCTTACCTCACACATCAGTGTACTTATCACTCACTGAGTGACCATCACCCCACCTTACCTCACACATCAATGTACATATCACTCTCTGAGTGACCATCCCCCCACCTTACCTCACACATCAATGTACTTATCACTCGCTGAGTGACCATCCCCCCACCCTAACTCACACATCAATGTAATTATCACTCACTAAGTGACCATCCCCCCACCTTACCTCGCCCATCAATGTACTTATCACTCACTGAGTGTCCATCCCCCCACCTTACCTCACACGTCAGTGTACTTATCACTCACTGAGTGACCATCCCCCCAACATACCTCACACGTCAGTGTACTTATCACTCACTGAGTGACCATCGCCCCCACCTTACCTCGCCCATCGATGTACTTATCACTCACTGAGTGTCCATCCCCCCACCTTACCTCTCACATCAAAGTACTTATCACTCACTGAGTGACCATCCCCCTACCTTACCTCGCCGTCAATGTACTTATCACTCACTGAGTGACCATCCCCCCACCTTACCTCACACATCAATGTACTTATCACTCAGTGAGTGACCATCCCCCAACCTTACCTCACACATCAATGTAATTATCACTCACTGAGTGACCATCGCCCCAACTTACCTCACAAGTCAATGTACTTATCACTCACTGAGTGTCCATCCCCCCACCTTACCTCGCACATCAATGTACTTATAACTCACTGAGTGACTGTACCCCCACTTTACCTCACAAGTCAATGTACTTTTCACTCACTGAGTGACCATCCCCCCACCTTACCTCACACATCAATATACTTATCACTCACTGAGTGACTGTAACCCCCAATTTACCTCACCCATCAATGTACTTATCACTCACTGAGTGACTGTAGCCCCCACCTTACCTCGCCCATCAATGTACTTATCACTCACTGAGTGACCATCCCCCCCCTTACCTCACACATCAATATACTTATCACTCACTGAGTGACTGTAACCCCCAATTTACCTCACCCATCAATGTACTTATCACTCACTGAGTGACCATCCCCCCCCTTACCTCACACATCAATATACTTATCACTCACTGAGTGACTGTAACCCCCAATTTACCTCACCCATCAATGTACTTATCACTCACTGAGTGACCATCCCCCCACCTTACCTCACACATCAATGTACTTATCACTCACTGAGTGACCATCCCCCCACCTTACCTCACACATCATACTTATCACTCACTGAGTGACCATCCCCCCACTTTACCTCACACATCAAAGTACTTATCACTCACTGAGTGACCATCCCCCCACTTTACCTCACACATCAAAGTACTTATAACTCACTGAGTGACCATCGCCCCCACCTTACCTCACATATCAATGTACTGATCACTCACTGAGTGACCATCGCCCCCAGATTACCTCGCCGGTCAATGTACTTATCGCTCACTGAGTGACCATCGCCCCCACCTTACCTCGCCCATCAATGTACTTATCACTCACTGAGAGACCATCGCCCCCACCTTACCTCGCACATCAATGTACTTATCACTCACTGAGTGACTCTAGCCCCCAATTTACCTCACACATCAATGTACTGATCACTCACTGAGTGACCATCGCCCCCACATTACCTCACACATCAATGTACTTATCACTCACTGAGTGACCATCGCCCCACCTTACCTCACACATCAATGTACTTATCACTCACTGAGTGACCATCCCCCCACCCTAACTCACACATCAATGTAATTATCACTCACTGAGTGACCATCCCCCCACCTTACCTCGCCCATCAATGTACTTATAACTCACTGAGTGACCATCTCCCCACCATACCTCACACATCAGTGTACTTATCACTCACTGAGTGACCATCGCCCCCACGTTACCTCGCCCATCAATGTACTTATAACTCACTGAGTGACCATCCCCCCACCATACCTCACACATCAATGTACTTATCACTCACTGAGTGACCATCCCCCCACCTTACCTCAAACATCAATGTACTTATCACTCACTGAGAGACCATCGCCCCCACCTTACCTCACACATCAATGTACTTATCACTCACTGAGTGAACATCCCCCCACCATACCTCACACATCAATGTACTTATCACTCACTGAGTGACCATCCCCCCACCTTACCTCACATATCAATGTACTTATCACTCACTGAGAGACCATCGCCCCCACCTTACCTCACACATCAATGTACTTATCACTCACTGAGTGACTGTAGCCCCCAATTTACCTCACACATCAATGTACTGATCACTCACTGAGTGACCATCGCCCCCACATTACCTCACACATCAATGTACTTATCACTCCCTGAGTGTCCATCCCCCCACCTTACCTCTCACATCAAAGTACTTATCACTCACTGAGTGACCATCCCCCTACCTTACCTCGCCCGTTAATGTACTTATCACTCACTGAGTGACCATCCCCCCACCTTACCTCACACATCAATGTACTTATCACTCAGTGAGTGACCATCCCCCAACCTTACCTCACACATCAATGTACTTATCACTCAGTGAGTGACCATCCCCCAACCTTACCTCACACATCAATGTAATTATCACTCACTGAGTGACCATCGCCCCACCTTACCTCACAAGTCAATGTACTTATCACTCACTGAGTGACCATCCCCCCACCTTACCTCACACATCAATGTAATTATCACTCAGTGAGTGACCATCCCCCCACCTTACCTCACACATCAATGTACTTATCACTCACTGAGAGACCATCGCTCCCACTCTAACTCACACATCAATGTACTTATCGCTCACTGAGTGACCATCGCCCCCACCTTACCTCGCCCATCAATGTACTTATCACTCACTGAGAGACCATCGCCCCCACCTTACCTCGCACATCAATGTACTTATCACTCACTGAGTGACTCTAGCCCCCAATTTACCTCACACATCAATGTACTGATCACTCACTGAGTGACCATCGCCCCCACATTACCTCACACATCAATGTACTTATCACTCACTGAGTGACCATCGCCCCACCTTACCTCACACATCAATGTACTTATCACTCACTGAGTGACCATCCCCCCACCCTAACTCACACATCAATGTAATTATCACTCACTGAGTGACCATCCCCCCACCTTACCTCGCCCATCAATGTACTTATAACTCACTGAGTGACCATCCCCCCACCATACCTCACACATCAGTGTACTTATCACTCACTGAGTGACCATCGCCCCCACCTTACCTCGCCCATCAATGTACTTATAACTCACTGAGTGACCATCCCCCCACCTTACCTCACACATCAGTGTACTTATCACTCACTGAGTGACCATCGCCCCCACCTTACCTCGCCCATCAATGTACTTATCACTCACTGAGTGACCATCGCCCCCACCTTACCTCGCCCATCAATGTACTTATCACTCACTGAGTGAACATCCCCCCACCATACCTCACACATCAATGTACTTATCACTCACTGAGTGACCATCCCCCCACCTTACCTCACATATCAATGTACTTATCACTCACTGAGAGACCATCGCCCCCACCTTACCTCACACATCAATGTACTTATCACTCACTGAGTGACCATCCCCCCACCTTACCTCACATATCAATGTACTTATCACTCACTGAGAGACCATCGCCCCCACATTACCTCACACATCAATGTACTTATCACTCCCTGAGTGTCCATCCCCCCACCTTACCTCTCACATCAAAGTACTTATCACTCACTGAGTGACCATCCCCCTACCTTACCTCACACATCAGTACTTATCACTCACTGAGTGACCATCCCCCTACCTTACCTCAAACATCAATGTACTGATCACTCACTGAGTGACCATCGCCCCCACCTTACCTCACACATCAATGTACTTATCACTCACTGAGTGTCCATCCCCCCACCTTACCTCTCACATCAAAGTACTTATCACTCACTGAGTGACCATCCCCCTACCTTACCTCGCCCGTCAATGTACTTATCACTCACTGAGTGACCATCCCCCCACCTTACCTCACACATCAATGTACTTATCACTCAGTGAGTGACCATCCCCCAACCTTACCTCACACATCAATGTACTTATCACTCAGTGAGTGACCATCCCCCAACCTTACCTCACACATCAATGTAATTATCACTCACTGAGTGACCATCGCCCCACCTTACCTCACAAGTCAATGTACTTATCACTCACTGAGTGTCCATCCCCCCACCTTACCTCACACATCAATGTACTTATCACTCAGTGAGTGACCATCCCCCAACCTTACCTCACACATCAATGTAATTATCACTCACTGAGTGACCATCGCCCCCACCTTACCTCACACATCAGTGTACTTATCACTCACTGAGTGTCCATCCCCCCACCTTACCTCACACATCAATGTACTTATCACTCAGTGAGTGACCATCCCCCCACCTTACCTCACACATCAATGTACTTATCACTCAGTGAGTGACCATCCCCCAACCTTACCTCACACATCAATGTAATTATCACTCACTGAGTGACCATCGCCCCACCTTACCTCAAAAGTCAATGTACTTATCACTCACTGAGTGACCATCGCCCCCACCTTACCTCACACATCAGTGTACTTATCACTCACTGAGTGTCCATCCCCCCACCTTACCTCACACATCAATGTACTTATCACTCACTGAGTGTCCATCCCCCCACCTTACCTCGCACATCAATGTACTTATCACTCACTGAGTGACTGTACCCCCACTTTACCTCACAAGTCAATGTACTTTTCACTCACTGAGTGACCATCGCCCCCACCTTACCTCACACATCAATGTACTTATCACTCACTGAGTGACCATCGCCCCCACCCTAACTCACACATCAATGTACTTATCACTCACTGAGTGACCATCCCCCCACCTTACCTCGCCCGTCAATTTACTTATCACTCACTGAGTGACCATTGCCCCCACCTTACCTCACACATCAATGTACTTATCACTCACTGAGTGACCATCCCCCCACCTTACCTCACACATCAATGTACTTATCACTCACTGAGTGACCATCGCCCCCACCCTACCTCACACATCAATGTACTTATCACTCACTGAGTGACCATCGCCCCCACCCTAACTCACACATCAATGTACTTATCACTCACTGAGTGACTGTAGCCCCCACCTTACCTCGCCCATCAATGTACTTATCACTCACTGAGTGACCATCCCCCCACCTTACCTCACACATCAATGTACTTTTCACTCACTGAGTGACCATCCCCCCACACTACCTCACTCATCAATGTATTTATCGCTCACTGAGTGACCATCGCCCCACCTTACCTCACACATCAATGTACTTATCACTCACTGAGTGACCATCCCCCACCTTACCTCACACATCAATATACTTATCACTCACTGAGTGACTGTAACCCCCAATTTACCTCACCCATCAATGTACTTATCACTCACTGAGTGACCATCCCCCCACCTTACCTCACACATCAATGTACTTTTCACTCACTGAGTGACCATCCCCCCACACTACCTCACTCATCAATGTATTTATCGCTCACTGAGTGACCATCGCCCCATCTTACCTCACACATCAATGTACTTATCACTCACTGAGTGACCATCCCCCCACCTTACCTCACACATCAATGTACTTATCACTCACTGAGTGACCATCCCCCCACTTTACCTCACACATCAAAGTACTTATCACTCACTGAGTGACCATCCCCCCACCTTACCTCACACATCAATGTACTTATCACTCACTGAGTGACCATCGCCCCCACCTTACCTCACACATCAATGTACTTATCACTCACTGAGTGACCATCCCCCCACCTTACCTCGCCCATCAATGTACTTATCACTCACTGAGTGACCATCCCCCCACCTTACCTCGCCCATCAATGTACTTATCACTCACTGAGTGACCATCCCCCCACTCTAACTCACACATCAATGTACTTATCACTCACTGAGTGACCCTCGCCCCCACATTACCTCACACATCAATGTAATTATCACTCACTGAGTGACCATCGCCCCCACCTTACCTCGCCCATCAATGTATTTATCACTCACTGAGTGACCATCCCCCCACTCTAACTCACACATCAATGTACTTATCACTCACTGAGTGACCATCCCCCCACCTTACCTCGCCCATCAATGTACTTATCACTCACTGAGTGACCATCCCCCCACCTTACCTCACACATCAATGTACTTATCACTCACTGAGTGACCATCGCCCCCACCTTACCTCGCCCATCAATGTATTTATCACTCACTGAGTGACCATCCCCCCACTCTAACTCACACATCAATGTACTTATCACTCACTGAGTGACCATCCCCCCACCTTACCTCGCCCATCAATGTACTTATCACTCACTGAGTGACCATCCCCCCACCTTACCTCACACATCAATGTACTTATCACTCACTGAGTGACCATCCCCCCACTTTACCTCACACATCAATGTACTTATCACTCACTGAGTGACCATCCCCCCACCTTACCTCACACATCAATGTACTTATCACTCACTGAGTGACCATCGCCCCCACCTTACCTCACATATCAATGTACTTATCACTCACTGAGAGACCATCGCTCCCACTCTAACTCACACATCAATGTACTTATCACTCACTGAGTGACCATCCCCCCACCTTACCTCGCCCATCAATGTACTTATCACTCACTGAGTGACCATCCCCCCACCTTACCTCGTCCATCAATGTACTTATCACTCACTGAGTGACCATCCCCCCACTCTAACTCACACATCAATGTACTTATCACTCACTGAGTGACCATCCCCCCACCTTACCTCACACATCAATGTACTTATCACTCACTGAGTGACCATCCCCCCACCTTACCTCACCCATCAATGTACTTATCACTCACTGAGTGACCATCCCCCCACCTTACCTCACACGTCAATGTACTTATCACTCACTGAGTGACCATCGCCACCACCTTACCTGACACATCAATGTACTTATCACTCACTGAGTGACCATCCCCCCACCTTACCTCTCCCATCAAACTACTTTTCACTCACTGAGTGACCATCGCCCCCACCATACCTCACACATCAATGTACTTATCACTCACTGAGTGACCATCCCCCCACCTTACCTCACACATCAATGTACTTATCACTCACTGAGTGACCATCCCCCCACCTTACCTCGCCCATCAATGTACTTATCACTCACTGAGTGACCATCCCCCCACCTTACCTCACACATCAATGTACTTATCACTCACTGAGTGACCATCGCCCCCACCTTACCTCGCCCATCAATGTATTTATCACTCACTGAGTGACCATCCCCCCACTCTAACTCACACATCAATGTACTTATCACTCACTGAGTGACCATCCCCCCACCTTACCTCGCCCATCAATGTACTTATCACTCACTGAGTGACCATCCCCCCACCTTACCTCGCCCATCAATGTACTTATCACTCACTGAGTGACCATCCCCCCACCTTACCTCACACATCAATGTACTTATCACTCACTGAGTGACCATCCCCCCACTTTACCTCACACATCAATGTACTTATCACTCACTGAGTGACCATCCCCCCACCTTACCTCACACATCAATGTACTTATCACTCACTGAGTGACCATCGCCCCCACCTTACCTCACATATCAATGTACTTATCACTCACTGAGAGACCATCGCTCCCACTCTAACTCACACATCAATGTACTTATCACTCACTGAGTGACCATCCCCCCACCTTACCTCGCCCATCAATGTACTTATCACTCACTGAGTGACCATCCCCCCACCTTACCTCGTCCATCAATGTACTTATCACTCACTGAGTGACCATCCCCCCACTCTAACTCACACATCAATGTACTTATCACTCACTGAGTGACCATCCCCCCACCTTACCTCACACATCAATGTACTTATCACTCACTGAGTGACCATCCCCCCACCTTACCTCACCCATCAATGTACTTATCACTCACTGAGTGACCATCCCCCCACCTTACCTCACACGTCAATGTACTTATCACTCACTGAGTGACCATCGCCCCCACCTTACCTGACACATCAATGTACTTATCACTCACTGAGTGACCATCCCCCCACCTTACCTCTCCCATCAAACTACTTTTCACTCACTGAGTGACCATCGCCCCCACCATACCTCACACATCAATGTACTTATCACTCACTGAGTGACCATCCCCCCACCTTACCTCACACATCAATGTACTTATCACTCACTGAGTGACCATCGCCCCCACCTCACCTCGCCCATCAATGTAATTATCACTCACTGAGTGACCATCCCCCCACCTTACCTCACACATCAATGTACTTATCACTCACTGAGTGACCATCGCCCCCACCTCACCTCGCCCATCAATGTAATTATCACTCACTGAGTGACCATCCCCCCACCTTACCTCACACATCAATGTACTTATCACTCACTGAGTGACCATCGCCCCCACCTCACCTCGCCCATCAATGTAATTATCACTCACTGAGTGACCATCGCCCCCACCTTACCTCACACATCAATGTACTTATCACTCACTGAGTGACCATCGCCCCACCTTACCTCACACATCAATGTACTTATCACTCACTGAGTGACCATCCCCCTACCTTACCTCACACATCAGTGTACTTATCACTCACTGAGTGACCATCACCCCACCTTACCTCACACATCAATGTACATATCACTCTCTGAGTGACCATCCCCCCACCTTACCTCACACATCAATGTACTTATCACTCGCTGAGTGACCATCCCCCCACCCTAACTCACACATCAATGTAATTATCACTCACTGAGTGACCATCCCCCCACCTTACCTCGCCCATCAATGTACTTATAACTCACTGAGTGACCATCCCCCCACCATACCTCACACGTCAGTGTACTTATCACTCACTGAGTGACCATCGCCCCCACCTTACCTCGCCCATCGATGTACTTATCACTCACTGAGTGTCCATCCCCCCACCTTACCTCTCACATCAAAGTACTTATCACTCACTGAGTGACCATCCCCCTACCTTACCTCGCCCGTCAATGTACTTATCACTCACTGAGTGACCATCCCCCCACCTTACCACACACATCAATGTACTTATCACTCAGTGAGTGACCATCCCCCAACCTTACCTCACACATCAATGTAATTATCACTCACTGAGTGACCATCGCCCCACCTTACCTCACAAGTCAATGTACTTATCACTCACTGAGTGTCCATCCCCCCACCTTACCTCGCACATCAATGTACTTATAACTCACTGAGTGACTGTACCCCCACTTTACCTCACAAGTCAATGTACTTTTCACTCACTGAGTGACCATCCCCCCACCTTACCTCACACATCAATATACTTATCACTCACTGAGTGACTGTAACCCCCAATTTACCTCACCCATCAATGTACTTATCACTCACTGAGTGACTGTAGCCCCCACCTTACCTCGCCCATCAATGTACTTATCACTCACTGAGTGACCATCCCCCCCCTTACCTCACACATCAATATACTTATCACTCACTGAGTGACTGTAACCCCCAATTTACCTCACCCATCAATGTACTTATCACTCACTGAGTGACCATCCCCCCCCTTACCTCACACATCAATATACTTATCACTCACTGAGTGACTGTAACCCCCAATTTACCTCACCCATCAATGTACTTATCACTCACTGAGTGACCATCCCCCCACCTTACCTCACACATCATACTTATCACTCACTGAGTGACCATCCCCCCACTTTACCTCACACATCAAAGTACTTATCACTCACTGAGTGACCATCCCCCAACTTTACCTCACACATCAAAGTACTTATAACTCACTGAGTGACCATCGCCCCCACCTTACCTCACATATCAATGTACTGATCACTCACTGAGTGACCATCGCCCCCAGATTACCTCGCCGGTCAATGTACTTATCGCTCACTGAGTGACCATCGCCCCCACCTTACCTCACAGATCAATGTACTTATCACTCACTGAGTGACCATCGCCCCCACCTTACCTCGCCCATCAATGTACTTATCACTCACTGAGTGACTGTAGCCCCCAATTTACCTCACACATCAATGTACTTATCACTCACTGAGAGACCATCGCCCCCACCTTACCTCGCACATCAATGTACTTATCACTCACTGAGTGACTCTAGCCCCCAATTTACCTCACACATCAATGTACTGATCACTCACTGAGTGACCATCGCCCCCACATTACCTCACACATCAATGTACTTATCACTCACTGAGTGACCATCGCCCCACCTTACCTCACACATCAATGTACTTATCACTCACTGAGTGACCATCCCCCCACCCTAACTCACACATCAATGTAATTATCACTCACTGAGTGACCATCCCCCCACCTTACCTCGCCCATCAATGTACTTATAACTCACTGAGTGACCATCCCCCCACCATACCTCACACATCAGTGTACTTATCACTCACTGAGTGACCATCGCCCCCACGTTACCTCGCCCATCAATGTACTTATAACTCACTGAGTGACCATCCCCCCACCATACCTCACACATCAATGTACTTATCACTCACTGAGTGACCATCCCCCCACCTTACCTCAAACATCAATGTACTTATCACTCACTGAGAGACCATCGCCCCCACCTTACCTCACACATCAATGTACTTATCACTCACTGAGTGAACATCCCCCCACCATACCTCACACATCAATGTACTTATCACTCACTGAGTGACCATCCCCCCACCTTACCTCACACATCAATGTACTTATCACTCACTGAGTGAACATCCCCCCACCATACCTCACACATCAATGTACTTATCACTCACTGAGTGACCATCGCCCCCACCTTACCTCACACATCAATGTACTTATCACTCACTGAGTGACCATCCCCCCACCTTACCTCATATATCAATGTACTTATCACTCACTGAGAGACCATCGCCCCCACCTTACCTCACACATCAATGTACTTATCACTCACTGAGTGACTGTAGCCCCCAATTTACCTCACACATCAATGTACTGATCACTCACTGAGTGACCATCGCCCCCACATTACCTCACACATCAATGTACTTATCACTCCCTGAGTGTCCATCCCCCCACCTTACCTCTCACATCAAAGTACTTATCACTCACTGAGTGACCATCCCCCTACCTTACCTCACACATCAGTACTTATCACTCACTGAGTGACCATCCCCCTACCTTACCTCACACATCAGTACTGATCACTCACTGAGTGACCATCGCCCCCACCTTACCTCACACATCAATGTACTTATCACTCACTGAGTGTCCATCCCCCCACCTTACCTCTCACATCAAAGTACTTATCACTCACTGAGTGACCATCCCCCTACCTTACCTCGCCCGTCAATGTACTTATCACTCACTGAGTGACCATCCCCCTACCTTACCTCACACATCAATGTACTTATCACTCAGTGAGTGACCATCCCCCAACCTTACCTCACACATCAATGTACTTATCACTCAGTGAGTGACCATCCCCCAACCTTACCTCACACATCAATGTAATTATCACTCACTGAGTGACCATCGCCCCACCTTACCTCACACATCAATGTAATTATCACTCAGTGAGTGACCATCCCCCCACCTTACCTCACACATCAATGTACTTATCACTCACTGAGTGACCATCGCCCCCAGATTACCTCGCCGGTCAATGTACTTATCGCTCACTGAGTGACCATCGCCCCCACCTTACCTCGCCCATCAATGTACTTATCACTCACTGAGAGACCATCGCCCCCACCTTACCTCGCACATCAATGTACTTATCACTCACTGAGTGACTCTAGCCCCCAATTTACCTCACACATCAATGTACTGATCACTCACTGAGTGACCATCGCCCCCACATTACCTCACACATCAATGTACTTATCACTCACTGAGTGACCATCGCCCCACCTTACCTCACACATCAATGTACTTATCACTCACTGAGTGACCAACCCCCACCCTAACTCACACATCAATGTAATTATCACTCACTGAGTGACCATCCCCCCACCTTACCTCGCCCATCAATGTACTTATAACTCACTGAGTGACCATCCCCCCACCATACCTCACACATCAGTGTACTTATCACTCACTGAGTGACCATCGCCCCCACCTTACCTCGCCCATCAATGTACTTATAACTCACTGAGTGACCATCCCCCCACCTTACCTCACACATCAATGTACTTATCACTCACTGAGTGAACATCCCCCCACCATACCTCACACATCAATGTACTTATCACTCACTGAGTGACCATCCCCCCACCTTACCTCAGATATCAATGTACTTATCACTCACTGAGTTACCATCCCCCCACTTTACCTCGCCCATCAATGTACTTATCACTCACTGAGAGACCATCGCCCCCACCTTACCTCACACATCAATGTACTTATCACTCACTGAGTGACTGTAGCCCCCAATTTACCTCACACATCAATGTACTGATCACTCACTGAGTGACCATCGCCCCCACATTACCTCACACATCAATGTACTTATCACTCCCTGAGTGTCCATCCCCCCACCTTACCTCTCACATCAAAGTACTTATCACTCACTGAGTGACCATCCCCCTACCTTACCTCACACATCAGTACTTATCACTCACTGAGTGACCATCCCCCTACCTTACCTCACACATCAATGTACTGATCACTCACTGAGTGACCATCGCCCCCACCTTACCTCACACATCAATGTACTTATCACTCACTGAGTGTCCATCCCCCCACCTTACCTCTCACATCAAAGTACTTATCACTCACTGAGTGTCCATCCCCCTACCTTACCTCACCCGTCAATGTACTTATCACTCACTGAGTGACCATCCCCCCACCTTACCTCACACATCAATGTACTTATCACTCAGTGAGTGACCATCCCCCAACCTTACCTCACACATCAATGTACTTATCACTCACTGAGTGTCCATCCCCCCACCTTACCTCACACATCAATGTACTTATCACTCAGTGAGTGACCATCCCCCAACCTTACCTCACACATCAATGTAATTATCACTCACTGAGTGACCATCGCCCCCACCTTACCTCACACATCAGTGTACTTATCACTCACTGAGTGTCCATCCCCCCACCTTACCTCACACATCAATGTACTTATCACTCAGTGAGTGACCATCCCCCCACCTTACCTCACACATCAATGTACTTATCACTCAGTGAGTGACCATCCCCCAACCTTACCTCACACATCAATGTAATTATCACTCTCTGAGTGACCATCGCCCCACCTTACCTCACAAGTCAATGTACTTATCACTCACTGAGTGACCATCGCCCCCACCTTACCTCACACATCAGTGTACTTATCACTCACTGAGTGTCCATCCCCCCACCTTACCTCACACATCAATGTACTTATCACTCACTGAGTGTCCATCCCCCCACCTTACCTCGCACATCAATGTACTTATCACTCACTGAGTGACTGTACCCCCACTTTACCTCACAAGTCAATGTACTTTTCACTCACTGAGTGCCCATCCCCCCACCTTACCTCACACATCAATGTACTTATCACTCACTGAGTGACCATCGCCCCCACCTTACCTCACACATCAATGTACTTATCACTCACTGAGTGACCATCGCCCCCACCCTAACTCACACATCAATGTACTTATCACTCACTGAGTGACCATCCCCCCACCTTACCTCGCCCGTCAATGTACTTATCACTCACTGAGTGACCATTGCCCCCACCTTACCTCACACATCAATGTACTTATCACTCACTGAGTGACCATCCCCCCACCTTACCTCACACATCAATGTACTTATCACTCACTGAGTGACCATCGCCCCCACCCTACCTCACACATCAATGTACTTATCACTCACTGAGTGACCATCGCCCCCACCCTAACTCACACATCAATGTACTTATCACTCACTGAGTGACTGTAGCCCCCACCTTACCTCGCCCATCAATGTACTTATCACTCACTGAGTGACCATCCCCCCACCTTACCTCACACATCAATGTACTTTTCACTCACTGAGTGACCATCCCCCCACACTACCTCACTCATCAATGTATTTATCGCTCACTGAGTGACCATCGCCCCACCTTACCTCACACATCAATGTACTTATCACTCACTGAGTGACCATCCCCCACCTTACCTCACACATCAATATACTTATCACTCACTGAGTGACTGTAACCCCCAATTTACCTCACCCATCAATGTACTTATCACTCACTGAGTGACCATCCCCCCACCTTACCTCACACATCAATGTACTTTTCACTCACTGAGTGACCATCCCCCCACACTACCTCACTCATCAATGTATTTATCGCTCACTGAGTGACCATCGCCCCACCTTACCTCACACATCAATGTACTTATCACTCACTGAGTGACCATCCCCCCACCTTACCTCACACATCAATGTACTTATCACTCACTGAGTGACCATCCCCCCACTTTACCTCACACATCAAAGTACTTATCACTCACTGAGTGACCATCCCCCCACCTTACCTCACACATCAATGTACTTATCACTCACTGAGTGACCATCGCCCCCACCTTACCTCACATATCAATGTACTTATCACTCACTGAGAGACCATCGCTCCCACTCTAACTCACACATCAATGTACTTATCACTCACTGAGTGACCATCCCCCCACCTTACCTCGCCCATCAATGTACTTATCACTCACTGAGTGACCATCCCCCCACCTTACCTCGCCCATCAATGTACTTATCACTCACTGAGTGACCATCCCCCCACTCTAACTCACACATCAATGTACTTATCACTCACTGAGTGACCCTCGCCCCCACATTACCTCACACATCAATGTAATTATCACTCACTGAGTGACCATCGCCCCCACCTTACCTCGCCCATCAATGTATTTATCACTCACTGAGTGACCATCCCCCCACTCTAACTCACACATCAATGTACTTATCACTCACTGAGTGACCATCCCCCCACCTTACCTCGCCCATCAATGTACTTATCACTCACTGAGTGACCATCGCCCCCACATTACCTCACATATCAATGTACTTATCACTCACTGAGAGACCATCGCTCCCACTCTAACTCACACATCAATGTACTTATCACTCACTGAGTGACCATCCCCCCACCTTACCTCGCCCATCAATGTACTTATCACTCACTGAGTGACCATCCCCCCACCTTACCTCGCCCATCAATGTACTTATCACTCACTGAGTGACCATCCCCCCACTCTAACTCACACATCAATGTACTTATCACTCACTGAGTGACCCTCGCCCCCACATTACTTCACACATCAATGTAATTATCACTCACTGAGTGACCATCGCCCCCACCTTACCTCGCCCATCAATGTATTTATCACTCACTGAGTGACCATCCCCCCACTCTAACTCACACATCAATGTACTTATCACTCACTGAGTGACCATCCCCCCACCTTACCTCGCCCATCAATGTACTTATCACTCACTGAGTGACCATCCCCCCACCTTACCTCACACATCAATGTACTTATCACTCACTGAGTGACCATCGCCCCCACCTTACCTCGCCCATCAATGTATTTATCACTCACTGAGTGACCATCCCCCCACTCTAACTCACACATCAATGTACTTATCACTCACTGAGTGACCATCCCCCCACCTTACCTCACACATCAATGTACTTATCACTCACTGAGTGACCATCCCCCCACCTTACCTCGCCCATCAAAGTACTTATCACTCACTGAGTGACCATCCCCCCACTTTACCTCACACATCAAAGTACTTATCACTCACTGAGTGACCATCCCCCCACCTTACCTCACACATCAATGTACTTATCACTCACTGAGTGACCATCGCCCCCACCTTACCTCACATATCAATGTACTTATCACTCACTGAGAGACCATCGCTCCCACTCTAACTCACACATCAATGTACTTATCACTCACTGAGTGACCATCCCCCCACCTTACCTCGCCCATCAATGTACTTATCACTCACTGAGTGACCATCCCCCCACCTTACCTCGCCCATCAATGTACTTATCACTCACTGAGTGACCATCCCCCCACCTTACCTCGCCCATCAATGTAATTATCACTCACTGAGTGACCATCGCCCCCACCTTACCTCGCCCATCAATGTATTTATCACTCACTGAGTGACCATCCCCCCACTCTAACTCACACATCAATGTACTTATCACTCACTGAGTGACCATCCCCCCACCTTACCTCACACATCAATGTACTTATCACTCACTGAGTGACCATCCCCCCACCTTACCTCACCCATCAATGTACTTATCACTCACTGAGTGACCATCCCCCCACCATACCTCACACATCAATGTACTTATCACTCACTGAGTGACCATCCCCCCACCTTACCTCACACGTCAATGTACTTATCACTCACTGAGTGACCATCGCCCCCACCTTACCTGACACATCAATGTACTTATCACTCACTGAGTGACCATCCCCCCACCTTACCTCTCCCATCAAACTACTTTTCACTCACTGAGTGACCATCGCCCCCACCATACCTCACACATCAATGTACTTATCACTCACTGAGTGACCATCCCCCCACCTTACCTCACACATCAATGTACTTATCACTCACTGAGTGACCATCGCCCCCACCTCACCTCGCCCATCAATGTAATTATCACTCACTGAGTGACCATCCCCCCACCTTACCTCACACATCAATGTACTTATCACTCACTGAGTGACCATCGCCCCCACCTCACCTCGCCCATCAATGTAATTATCACTCACTGAGAGACCATCCCCCCACCTTACCTCACACATCAATGTACTTATCACTCACTGAGTGACCATCGCCCCCACCTCACCTCGCCCATCAATGTAATTATCACTCACTGAGTGACCATCCCCCCACCTTACCTCGCCCATCAATGTACTTATCACTCACTGAGTGACCATCCCCCCACCTTACCTCGCCCATCAATGTACTTATCACTCACTGAGTGACCATCCCCCCACTCTAACTCACACATCAATGTACTTATCACTCACTGAGTGACCCTCGCCCCCACATTACCTCACACATCAATGTAATTATCACTCACTGAGTGACCATCGCCCCCACCTTACCTCGCCCATCAATGTATTTATCACTCACTGAGTGACCATCCCCCCACTCTAACTCACACATCAATGTACTTATCACTCACTGAGTGACCATCCCCCCACCTTACCTCGCCCATCAATGTACTTATCACTCACTGAGTGACCATCGCCCCCACATTACCTCACATATCAATGTACTTATCACTCACTGAGAGACCATCGCTCCCACTCTAACTCACACATCAATGTACTTATCACTCACTGAGTGACCATCCCCCCACCTTACCTCGCCCATCAATGTACTTATCACTCACTGAGTGACCATCCCCCCACCTTACCTCGCCCATCAATGTACTTATCACTCACTGAGTGACCATCCCCCCACTCTAACTCACACATCAATGTACTTATCACTCACTGAGTGACCCTCGCCCCCACATTACTTCACACATCAATGTAATTATCACTCACTGAGTGACCATCGCCCCCACCTTACCTCGCCCATCAATGTATTTATCACTCACTGAGTGACCATCCCCCCACTCTAACTCACACATCAATGTACTTATCACTCACTGAGTGACCATCCCCCCACCTTACCTCGCCCATCAATGTACTTATCACTCACTGAGTGACCATCCCCCCACCTTACCTCACACATCAATGTACTTATCACTCACTGAGTGACCATCGCCCCCACCTTACCTCGCCCATCAATGTATTTATCACTCACTGAGTGACCATCCCCCCACTCTAACTCACACATCAATGTACTTATCACTCACTGAGTGACCATCCCCCCACCTTACCTCACACATCAATGTACTTATCACTCACTGAGTGACCATCCCCCCACCTTACCTCGCCCATCAAAGTACTTATCACTCACTGAGTGACCATCCCCCCACTTTACCTCACACATCAAAGTACTTATCACTCACTGAGTGACCATCCCCCCACCTTACCTCACACATCAATGTACTTATCACTCACTGAGTGACCATCGCCCCCACCTTACCTCACATATCAATGTACTTATCACTCACTGAGAGACCATCGCTCCCACTCTAACTCACACATCAATGTACTTATCACTCACTGAGTGACCATCCCCCCACCTTACCTCGCCCATCAATGTACTTATCACTCACTGAGTGACCATCCCCCCACCTTACCTCGCCCATCAATGTACTTATCACTCACTGAGTGACCATCCCCCCACCTTACCTCGCCCATCAATGTAATTATCACTCACTGAGTGACCATCGCCCCCACCTTACCTCGCCCATCAATGTATTTATCACTCACTGAGTGACCATCCCCCCACTCTAACTCACACATCAATGTACTTATCACTCACTGAGTGACCATCCCCCCACCTTACCTCACACATCAATGTACTTATCACTCACTGAGTGACCATCCCCCCACCTTACCTCACCCATCAATGTACTTATCACTCACTGAGTGACCATCCCCCCACCATACCTCACACATCAATGTACTTATCACTCACTGAGTGACCATCCCCCCACCTTACCTCACACGTCAATGTACTTATCACTCACTGAGTGACCATCGCCCCCACCTTACCTGACACATCAATGTACTTATCACTCACTGAGTGACCATCCCCCCACCTTACCTCTCCCATCAAACTACTTTTCACTCACTGAGTGACCATCGCCCCCACCATACCTCACACATCAATGTACTTATCACTCACTGAGTGACCATCCCCCCACCTTACCTCACACATCAATGTACTTATCACTCACTGAGTGACCATCGCCCCCACCTCACCTCGCCCATCAATGTAATTATCACTCACTGAGTGACCATCCCCCCACCTTACCTCACACATCAATGTACTTATCACTCACTGAGTGACCATCGCCCCCACCTCACCTCGCCCATCAATGTAATTATCACTCACTGAGAGACCATCCCCCCACCTTACCTCACACATCAATGTACTTATCACTCACTGAGTGACCATCGCCCCCACCTCACCTCGCCCATCAATGTAATTATCACTCACTGAGTGACCATCGCCCCCACCTTACCTCACACATCAATGTACTTATCACTCACTGAGAGACCATCGCCCGCACCTTACCTCGCCCATCAATGTACTTATCACTCAGTGAGTGACCATCCCCCCACCCTAACTCACACATCAATGTACTTATCACTCACTGAGTGACCATCCCCCAATTTACCTCACCCATCAATGTACTTATCACTCACTGAGTGACCATCCCCCCACCTTACCTCACACATCATACTTATCACTCACTGAGTGACCATCCCCCCACTTTACCTCACACATCAAAGTACTTATAACTCACTGAGTGACCATCGCCCCCACCTTACCTCACATATCAATGTACTTATCACTCACTGAGAGACCATCGCTCCCACTCTAACTCACACATCAATGTACTTATCACTCACTGAGTGACCATCCCCCCACCTTACCTCGCCCATCAATGTACTTATCACTCTCTGAGTGACCATCGCCCCCACATTACCTCACACATCAATGTAATTATCACTCACTGAGTGACCATCGCCCCCACCTTACCTCGCCCATCAATGTACTTATCACTCACTGAGTGACCATAGCCCCCACATTACCTCACACATCAATGTACTTATCACTGACTGAGTGACGATCGCCCCCACGTTACCTCACACGTCAATGTACTTATCACTGACTGAGTGACCATCGTCCCCAACTTACCTCACACATCAATGTACTTATCACTCACTGAGTGAACATTGCCACCTCGTTATCGCACTCATCAATGTTCTTATCACTCACGGAGTGACCATCGCCCCCTCCATACCTCACACATCAATGTACTTATCACTCACTGAGTGACCATCCCCCCACCCTAACTCACACATCAATGTACTTATCACTCACTGAGTGACCATCCCCCCACCCTAACTCACACATCAATGTACTTATCACTCACTGAGTGACCATCCCCCCACCTTACCTCACACATCAATGTACTTATCACTCACTGAGTGACCATCGCCCCCAACTTACCTCACACATCAATGTACTTATCACTCACTGAGTGACCATCCCCCCACCATACCTCACACATCAATGTACTTATCACTCACTGAGTGACTGTAGCCCCCAATTTACCTCACACATCAATTACTTATCACTCACTGAGTGACCATCCCCCCACCATACCTCACACATCAATGTACTTATAACTCACTGAGTGAACATCTCCCCCACCCTACCGCGCCCATCAATGTACTTATCACTCACTGAGAGACCATCGCCCCCACCTTACCTCACACATCAATGTACTTATCACTCACTGAGTGACCATCCCCCCACCTTACCTCACACATCAATGTACTTATCACTCACTGAGAGACCATCGCCCCCACCTTACCTCACACAGCAATGTACTTATCACTCACTGTGACCATCGCCCCACCTTACCTCACACATCAATGTACTTATCACTCACTGAGTGACCATCGCCCCCACCTTACCTCTCACATCAATGTACTTATCACTCACTGAGTGACCATCGCCCCCACCTTACCTCACACATCAATGTACTTATCACTCACTGAGTGACCATCCCCCCACCTTACCTCACAGATCAATGTACCTATCACTCACTGAGTGACCATCCCCCCACTCTAACTCACACATCAATGTACTTATCACTCACTGAGTGACCATCCCCCCACTCTAACTCACACATCAATGTACTTATCACTCACTGAGTGACCATCCCCCCACTCTAACTCACACATCAATGTACTTATCACTCACTGAGTGACCATTGCCCCCACCTTACCTCGCACATCAATGTACTAATCACTCACTGAGTGACCATCCCCCCACCTTACCTCACACATCAACGTACCTATCACTCACTGAGTGACCATCGCCCCCACCTTACCTCGCACATCAATGTACTAATCACTCACTGAGTGACCATCGCCCCCACCTTACCTCACACATCAATGTACTGATCACTCACTGAGTGAACATTCCCGCCTCCTTACCGCACTCATCAATGTTCTTATCACTGACTGAGTGACCATCCCCCCACCTTACCTCACACATCAATGTACTTATCACTCACTGAGTGAACATTCCCGCCTCCTTACCGCACTCATCAATGTTCTTATCACTCACTGAGTGACCATCGCCCCCAACTTACATCACACATCAATGTTCTTATCACTCACTGAGAGAACATCGCCCCCTCCTTAGCTCTCCCATCAAACTACTTTTCACTCACTGAGTGACCATCCCCCCACCTTACCTCACACATCAATGTAATTATCACTCACTGAGTGACCATCCCCCCACCTTACCTCACATATCAATGTACTTATCACTCACTGAGTGACCATCGCCCCCACCTTACCTCACACATCAGTGTACTTATCACTCACTGAGTGACCATCGCCCCCACCTTACCTCACACATCAATGTACTTTTCTCTCACTGAGTGACCATCCCCCCACACTATCTCACTCATCAATGTATTTATCACTCACTGAGTGACCAACCCCCCACCTTACTTCACACATCAATGTACTTATCACTCACTGAGTGACCATTGCCCCCACCTTACCTCACACATCAATGTACTTATCACTCACTGAGTGACCATCCCCCCACCATACCTCCCACATCAATGTACTTATCACTCACTGAGTGACCATCGCCCCCACCCTAACTCACACATCAATGTACTGATCACTCACTGTGTGACCATCCCCCCACCTTACTTCACACATCAATGTACTTATCACTCACTGAGTGACCATTGCCCCCACCTTACCTCACACATCAATGTACTTATCACTCACTGAGTGACCATCCCCCCACTCTAACTCACACATCAATGTACTTATCACTCACGGAGTGACCATCGCCCCCACCTTACCTCACACATCAATGTACTTATCACTCACTGAGTGACCATTGCCCCCACCTTACCTCAAACATCATTGTTCTTATCACTCACTGAGTGACCATCCCCCCACATTACCTCACACATCAATGTACTTATCACTCACTGAGTGACCATTGCCCCCACCTTACCTCACACATCAATGTACTTATCACTCACTGAGTGACCATCCCCCCACTCTAACTCACACATCAATGTACTTATCACTCACGGAGTGACCATCGCCCCCACCTTACCTCACACATCAATGTACTTATCACTCACTGAGTGACCATTGCCCCCACCTTACCTCAAACATCATTGTTCTTATCACTCACTGAGTGACCATCGCCCCCACCCTAACTCACACATCAATGTACTTATCACTCACTGAGTGACCATCCCCCCACCTTACCTCACAGATCAATGTACTGATCACTCACTGAGCGACCATCCCCCCACCTTACCTCACAGATCAATGTACTTATCACTCAGTGAGTGACCATCCCCCCACCTTACCTCACACATCAATGTACTTATCACTCACTGTGCGTCCATCCCCCCACATTACCTCACACATCAATGTACTTATCACTCACTGAGTGACCATCGCCCCCACCTTACTTCACACATCAATGTTCTTATCACTCACTGAGTGACCATCCCCCCACCCTAACTCACACATCAGTGTACTTATCACTCACTGAGCGACCATTGCCCCCACCTTACTTCACACATCAATGTTCTTATCACTCACTGAGTGACCATCCCCCCACCTTACCTCACAGATCAATGTACTTATCACTCACTGAGTGACCATCACCCCCACCTTACCTCACACATCAATGTACTTATCACTCACTGAGTGACCATTGCCCCCACCTTACCTCAAACATCATTGTTCTTATCACTCACTGAGTGACCATCGCCCCCACCCTAACTCACACATCAATGTACTTATCACTCACTGAGTGACCATTGCCCCCACCTTACCTCAAACATCATTGTTCTTATCACTCACTGAGTGACCATCGCCCCCACCCTAACTCACACATCAATGTACTTATCACTCACTGAGTGACCATCCCCCCACCTTACCTCACACATCAATGTACTTATCACTCACTGAGTGACCATCCCCCCACCATACCTCACACATCAATGTTTTTATCACTCACTGAGTGACCATCCCCCCACCTTACCTCGCCCATCAATGTACTTATCACTCACTGAGTGACCATCCCCCCACCTTACCTCACACATCAATGTACTTATCACTCACTGAGTGACCATCCCCCCACCTTACCTCGCCCATCAATGTACTTATCACTCACTGAGCGACCATCGCCCCCACCTTACCTCGCCCGTCAATGTACTTATCGCACACTGAGTGAGCATCGCCCCCACCTTTCCTCGCCCATCAATGTACTTATCACTCAGTGAGTGACCATCCCCCCACCTTACCTCACACATCAATGTACTTATCACTCACTGAGTGACCCCCACCTTACCTCACACATCAATGTACTTATCACTCACTGAGTGACCATCCCCCCACTCTAACTCACACATCAATGTACTTATCACTCACTGAGTGACCATTGCCCCCACCTTACCTCGCACATCAATGTACTAATCACTCACTGAGTGACCATCCCCCCACCTTACCTCACACATCAATGTACTAATCACTCACTGAGTGACCATCGCCCCCACCTTACCTCACACATCAATGTACTTATCACTCACTGAGTGACCATCCCCCCACCCTAACTCACACATCAATGTACTTATCACTCACTGAGTGACCATCGCCCCCACCTTACTTCACACATCAATGTTCTTATCACTCACTGAGTGACCATCCCCCCACCCTAACTCACACATCAGTGTACTTATCACTCACTGAGCGACCATTGCCCCCACCTTACTTCACACATCAATGTTCTTATCACTCACTGAGTGACCATCCCCCCACCTTACCTCACAGATCAATGTACTTATCACTCACTGAGTGACCATCACCCCCACCTTACCTCACACATCAATGTACTTATCACTCACTGAGTGACCATTGCCCCCACCTTACCTCAAACATCATTGTTCTTATCACTCACTGAGTGACCATCGCCCCCACCCTAACTCACACATCAATGTACTTATCACTCACTGAGTGACCATTGCCCCCACCTTACCTCAAACATCATTGTTCTTATCACTCACTGAGTGACCATCGCCCCACTCTAACTCACACATCAATGTACTTATCACTCACTGAGTGACCATCCCCCCACTCTAACTCACACATCAATGTACTTATCACTCACTGAGTGACCATCCCCCCACTCTAACTCACACATCAATGTACTTATCACTCACTGAGTGACCATTGCCCCCACCTTACCTCGCACATCAATGTACTAATCACTCACTGAGTGACCATCCCCCCACCTTACCTCACACATCAACGTACCTATCACTCACTGAGTGACCATCGCCCCCACCTTACCTCGCACATCAATGTACTAATCACTCACTGAGTGACCATCGCCCCCACCTTACCTCACACATCAATGTACTGATCACTCACTGAGTGAACATTCCCGCCTCCTTACCGCACTCATCAATGTTCTTATCACTGACTGAGTGACCATCCCCCCACCTTACCTCACACATCAATGTACTTATCACTCACTGAGTGAACATTCCCGCCTCCTTACCGCACTCATCAATGTTCTTATCACTCACTGAGTGACCATCGCCCCCAACTTACATCACACATCAATGTTCTTATCACTCACTGAGAGAACATCGCCCCCTCCTTAGCTCTCCCATCAAACTACTTTTCACTCACTGAGTGACCATCCCCCCACCTTACCTCACACATCAATGTAATTATCACTCACTGAGTGACCATCCCCCCACCTTACCTCACATATCAATGTACTTATCACTCACTGAGTGACCATCGCCCCCACCTTACCTCACACATCAGTGTACTTATCACTCACTGAGTGACCATCGCCCCCACCTTACCTCACACATCAATGTACTTTTCTCTCACTGAGTGACCATCCCCCCACACTATCTCACTCATCAATGTATTTATCACTCACTGAGTGACCAACCCCCCACCTTACTTCACACATCAATGTACTTATCACTCACTGAGTGACCATTGCCCCCACCTTACCTCACACATCAATGTACTTATCACTCACTGAGTGACCATCCCCCCACCATACCTCCCACATCAATGTACTTATCACTCACTGAGTGACCATCGCCCCACCTCACCTCACACATCATTGTACATATCACTCACTGAGTGACCATCGCCCCCACCCTAACTCACACATCAATGTACTGATCACTCACTGTGTGACCATCCCCCCACCTTACTTCACACATCAATGTACTTATCACTCACTGAGTGACCATTGCCCCCACCTTACCTCACACATCAATGTACTTATCACTCACTGAGTGACCATCCCCCCACTCTAACTCACACATCAATGTACTTATCACTCACGGAGTGACCATCGCCCCCACCTTACCTCACACATCAATGTACTTATCACTCACTGAGTGACCATTGCCCCCACCTTACCTCAAACATCATTGTTCTTATCACTCACTGAGTGACCATCCCCCCACATTACCTCACACATCAATGTACTTATCACTCACTGAGTGACCATTGCCCCCACCTTACCTCACACATCAATGTACTTATCACTCACTGAGTGACCATCCCCCCACTCTAACTCACACATCAATGTACTTATCACTCACGGAGTGACCATCGCCCCCACCTTACCTCACACATCAATGTACTTATCACTCACTGAGTGACCATTGCCCCCACCTTACCTCAAACATCATTGTTCTTATCACTCACTGAGTGACCATCGCCCCCACCCTAACTCACACATCAATGTACTTATCACTCACTGAGTGACCATCCCCCCACCTTACCTCACAGATCAATGTACTGATCACTCACTGAGCGACCATCCCCCCACCTTACCTCACAGATCAATGTACTTATCACTCAGTGAGTGACCATCCCCCCACCTTACCTCACACATCAATGTACTTATCACTCACTGTGCGTCCATCCCCCCACATTACCTCACACATCAATGTACTTATCACTCACTGAGTGACCATCGCCCCCACCTTACTTCACACATCAATGTTCTTATCACTCACTGAGTGACCATCCCCCCACCCTAACTCACACATCAGTGTACTTATCACTCACTGAGCGACCATTGCCCCCACCTTACTTCACACATCAATGTTCTTATCACTCACTGAGTGACCATCCCCCCACCTTACCTCACAGATCAATGTACTTATCACTCACTGAGTGACCATCCCCCCACCTTACCTCACACATCAACGTACCTATCACTCACTGAGTGACCATCGCCCCCACCTTACCTCGCACATCAATGTACTAATCACTCACTGAGTGACCATCGCCCCCACCTTACCTCACACATCAATGTACTGATCACTCACTGAGTGAACATTCCCGCCTCCTTACCGCACTCATCAATGTTCTTATCACTGACTGAGTGACCATCCCCCCACCTTACCTCACACATCAATGTACTTATCACTCACTGAGTGAACATTCCCGCCTCCTTACCGCACTCATCAATGTTCTTATCACTCACTGAGTGACCATCGCCCCCAACTTACATCACACATCAATGTTCTTATCACTCACTGAGAGAACATCGCCCCCTCCTTAGCTCTCCCATCAAACTACTTTTCACTCACTGAGTGACCATCCCCCCACCTTACCTCACACATCAATGTAATTATCACTCACTGAGTGACCATCCCCCCACCTTACCTCACATATCAATGTACTTATCACTCACTGAGTGACCATCGCCCCCACCTTACCTCACACATCAGTGTACTTATCACTCACTGAGTGACCATCGCCCCCACCTTACCTCACACATCAATGTACTTTTCTCTCACTGAGTGACCATCCCCCCACACTATCTCACTCATCAATGTATTTATCACTCACTGAGTGACCAACCCCCCACCTTACTTCACACATCAATGTACTTATCACTCACTGAGTGACCATTGCCCCCACCTTACCTCACACATCAATGTACTTATCACTCACTGAGTGACCATCCCCCCACCATACCTCCCACATCAATGTACTTATCACTCACTGAGTGACCATCGCCCCACCTCACCTCACACATCAATGTACATATCACTCACTGAGTGACCATCGCCCCCACCCTAACTCACACATCAATGTACTGATCACTCACTGTGTGACCATCCCCCCACCTTACTTCACACATCAATGTACTTATCACTCACTGAGTGACCATTGCCCCCACCTTACCTCACACATCAATGTACTTATCACTCACTGAGTGACCATCCCCCCACTCTAACTCACACATCAATGTACTTATCACTCACGGAGTGACCATCGCCCCCACCTTACCTCACACATCAATGTACTTATCACTCACTGAGTGACCATTGCCCCCACCTTACCTCAAACATCATTGTTCTTATCACTCACTGAGTGACCATCCCCCCACATTACCTCACACATCAATGTACTTATCACTCACTGAGTGACCATTGCCCCCACCTTACCTCACACATCAATGTACTTATCACTCACTGAGTGACCATCCCCCCACTCTAACTCACACATCAATGTACTTATCACTCACGGAGTGACCATCGCCCCCACCTTACCTCACACATCAATGTACTTATCACTCACTGAGTGACCATTGCCCCCACCTTACCTCAAACATCATTGTTCTTATCACTCACTGAGTGACCATCGCCCCCACCCTAACTCACACATCAATGTACTTATCACTCACTGAGTGACCATCCCCCCACCTTACCTCACAGATCAATGTACTGATCACTCACTGAGCGACCATCCCCCCACCTTACCTCACAGATCAATGTACTTATCACTCAGTGAGTGACCATCCCCCCACCTTACCTCACACATCAATGTACTTATCACTCACTGTGCGTCCATCCCCCCACATTACCTCACACATCAATGTACTTATCACTCACTGAGTGACCATCGCCCCCACCTTACTTCACACATCAATGTTCTTATCACTCACTGAGTGACCATCCCCCCACCTTACCTCACAGATCAATGTACTTATCACTCACTGAGTGACCATCACCCCCACCTTACCTCACACATCAATGTACTTATCACTCACTGAGTGACCATCCCCCCACCATACCTCACACATCAATGTTTTTATCACTCACTGAGTGACCATCCCCCCACCTTACCTCGCCCATCAATGTACTTATCACTCACTGAGTGACCATCCCCCCACCTTACCTCACACATCAATGTACTTATCACTCACTGAGTGACCATCCCCCCACCTTACCTCGCCCATCAATGTACTTATCACTCACTGAGCGACCATCGCCCCCACCTTACCTCGCCCGTCAATGTACTTATCGCACACTGAGTGAGCATCGCCCCCACCTTTCCTCGCCCATCAATGTACTTATCACTCAGTGAGTGACCATCCCCCCACCTTACCTCACACATCAATGTACTTATCACTCACTGAGTGACCCCCACCTTACCTCACACATCAATGTACTTATCACTCACTGAGTGACCATCCCCCCACTCTAACTCACACATCAATGTACTTATCACTCACTGAGTGACCATTGCCCCCACCTTACCTCGCACATCAATGTACTAATCACTCACTGAGTGACCATCCCCCCACCTTACCTCACACATCAATGTACTAATCACTCACTGAGTGACCATCGCCCCCACCTTACCTCACACATCAATGTACTTATCACTCACTGAGTGACCATCCCCCCACCCTAACTCACACATCAATGTACTTATCACTCACTGAGTGAACATTCCCGCCTCCTTACCGCACTCATCAATGTTCTTATCACTCACTGAGTGACCATCGCCCCCAACTTACATCACACATCAATGTTCTTATCACTCACTGAGAGAACATCGCCCCCTCCTTAGCTCTCCCATCAAACTACTTTTCACTCACTGAGTGACCATACCCCCACCTTACCTCACACATCAATGTAATTATCACTCACTGAGTGACCATCCCCCCACCTTACCTCGCCCGTCAATGTACTTATCACTCACTGAGTGACCATCCCCCCACCTTACCTCACATATCAATGTACTTATCACTCACTGAGTGACCATCGCCCCCACCTTACCTCACACATCAGTGTACTTATCACTCACTGAGTGACCATCGCCCCCACCTTACCTCCCACATCAATGTACTTTTCTCTCACTGAGTGACCATCCCCCCACACTATCTCACTCATCAATGTATTTATCACTCACTGAGTGACCAACCCCCCACCTTACTTCACACATCAATGTACTTATCACTCACTGAGTGACCATTGCCCCCACCTTACCTCACACATCAATGTACTTATCACTCACTGAGTGACCATCGCCCCACCTCACCTCACACATCAATGTACATATCACTCACTGAGTGACCATCGCCCCCACCCTAACTCACACATCAATGTACTTATCACTCACTGAGTGACCATCCCCCCACCTTACCTCACACATCAATGTACTTATCACTCACTGAGTGACCATTGCCCCCACCTTACCTCAAACATCATTGTTCTTATCACTCACTGAGTGACCATCGCCCCACCTTACCTCACAGATCAATGTACCTATCACTCACTGTGCGTCCATCCCACCACATTACCTCTCACATCAAATTTCTTATCACTCACTGAGTGACCCCCACCTTACCTCACACATCAATGTACTTATCACTCACTGAGTGACCATCGCCCCCACCTTACTTCACACATCAATGTTCTTATAACTCACTGAGTGACCATCCCCCCACCCTAACTCACACATCAATGTACTTATCACTCACTGAGTGACCATCGCCCCCACCTTACCTCAAACATCATTGTTCTTATCACTCACTGAGTGACCATCCCCCCACCTTACCTGACAGATCAATGTACTTATCACTCACTGAGTGACCATCACCCCCACCTTACCTCACACATCAATGTACTTATCACTCACTGAGTGACCATCCCCCCACCCTAACTCACACATCAATGTACTTATCACTCACTGTGTGTCCATCCCCCCACCTTACCTCACACATCAATGTACCTATCACTCACTGAATGACCATCCCCCCACCTTACCTCACAGATCAATGTACTTATCACTCACTGAGTGACCATTGCCCCCACCTTACCTCACACATCAATGTACTTATCACTCACTGAGTGACCATCCCCCCAACCTAACTGACACATCAATGTACTTATCACTCACTGAGTGACCATCGCCCCCTCCTTACCTCGCCCATCAATGTTCTTATCACTCACTGAGTGACCATCCCCCCACACAAACTGACACATCAATGTACTTATCACTCAGTGAGCGACCATCCCCCCACCTTACCTCACACATCAATGTACTTATCACTCACTGAGTGACCATTGCCCCCACCTTACCTCGCCCATCAATGTTCTTATCACTCACTGAGTGACCATCCCCCCACCCTAACTGACACATCAATGTAATTATCACTCACTGAGTGACCATCGCCCCCACCTTACCTCACACATCAATGTACTTATCACTCACTGAGTGACCATCGATCCCACCCTACCTCACACATCAATGTACTGATCACTAACTGAGTGACCATCGCCCCCACCTTACCTCGCCCGTCAATGTACTTATCACTCACTGAGTGACCATCCCCCCACCATACCTCACACATCAATTACTTATAACTCACTGAGTGACCATACCACCACCATACCTCACACATCAATTACTTATCACTCACTGAGTGACCATCCCCCCACCATACCTCACACATCAATTACTTATCACTCACTGAGTGACCATCCCCCCACCTTACCTCACATATCAATGTACTTATAACTCACTGAGTGACCATCCCCCCACCTTACCTCGCCCATCAATGTACTTATCACTCACTGAGAGACCATCGCCCCACCATACCTCACACATCAATGTACTTATCACTCACTGTGTGTCCATCCCCCCACCTTACCTCACACATCAATGTTCTTATCACTCACTGAGTGACCCCCACCTTACCTCACACATCAATGTACTTATCACTCACTGAGTGACCATCGCCCCCACCTTACTTCACACATCAATGTTCTTATCACTCACTGAGTGACCATCCACCCACCCTAACTCACACATCAATGTACTTATCACTCACTGAGTGACCATCGCCCCCACCTTACTTCACACATCAATGTTCTTATCACTCACTGAGTGACCATCCCCCCACCTTACCTCAAACATCAATGTACTTATCACTCACTGAGTGACCATCGCCCCCACCTTACCTCAAACATCAATGTACTTATCACTCACTGAGTGACCATTGCCCCCACCCTAACTGACACATCAATGTACTTATCACTCACTGAGTGACCATCGCCCCCACCTTACCTCGCCCATCAATGTACTTATCACTCAGTGAGTGACCATCCCCCCACCTTACCTCAAACATTGTTCTTATCACTCACTGAGTGACCATCGCCCCCACCTTACCTCACACATCAATGTAATTATCACTCACTGTGCGTCCATCCCCCCACCTTACCTCTCACATCAAAGTTCTTATCACTCACTGAGTGACCCCCACCTTACCTCACACATCAATGTACTTATCACTCACTGAGTGACCATCGCCCCCACCTTACCTCACACATCAATGTACTTATCACTCACTGAGTGACCATCCCCCCACCTTACCTCACACATCAATGTACTTATCACTCACTGAGTGACCATCGCCCCCACCTTACCTCACACATCAATGTACTTATCACTCACTGAGTGACCATCCCCCCACCTTACCTCTCACATCAAAGTTCTTATCACTCACTGAGTGACCCCCACCTTACCTCACACATCAATGTACTTATAACTCACTGAGTGACCATACCCCCACCTTACCTCACACATCAGTGTACTTATCACTCACTGAGTGACCATCACCCCACCTTACCTCACACATCAATGTACTTATCACTCACTGAGTGTCCATCCCCCCACCTTACCTCGCACATCAATGTACTTATCACTCACTGAGTGACTGTACCCCCACTTTACCTCACAAGTCAATGTACTTTTCACTCACTGAGTGCCCATCCCCCCCACCTTACCTCACACATCAATGTACTTATCACTCACTGAGTGACCATCGCCCCCACCTTACTTCACACATCAATGTATTTATCACTCACTGAGTGACCATCGCCGCCACCCTAACTGACACATCAATGTACTTATCACTCACTGTGCGTCCATCCCCCCACCTTACCTCTCACATCAAAGTTCTTATCACTCACTGAGTGACCCCCACCTTACCTCACACATCAATGTACTTATCACTCACTGAGTGACCATCGCCCCCACCTTACCTCACACATCAATGTACTTATCACTCACTGAGTGACCATCCCCCCACCTTACCTCACACATCAGTGTACTTATCACTCACTGAGTGACCATCCCCCCACCTTACCTCACACATCAATGTACTTATCACTCACTGAGTGTCCATCCCCCCACCTTACCTCGCACATCAATGTACTTATCACTCACTGAGTGACTGTACCCCCACTTTACCTCACAAGTCAATGTACTTATCACTCACTGAGTGACCATCGCCCCCACCTTACTTCACACATCAATGTATTTATCACTCACTGAGTGACCATCCCCCCACCATAACTCACACATCAATGTACTTATCACTCACTGAGTGACCATCCCCCCACCTTACCTCTCACATCAATTTACTTATCACTCACTGAGTGACCATACCCCCACCCTAACTGACACATCAATGTACTTATCACTCACTGAGTGACCATCGCCCCCTCCTTACCTCGCCCATCAATGTTCTTATCACTCACTGAGTGACCATCCCCCCACCTTACCTCACACATCAATGTACTTATCACTCACTGAGTGACCATTGCCCCCACCTTACCTCGCCCATCAATGTTCTTATCACTCACTGAGTGACCATCCCCCCACCCTAACTGACACATCAATGTACTTATCACTCACTGAACGACCATCGCCCCCACCTTACCTCACACATGAATGTAATTATCACTCACTGAGTGACCATCGCCCCCACCATACCTCACACATCAATGTACTTATCACTCACTGAGTGACCATCGATCCCACCTTACCTCGCCCGTCAATGTACTTATCACTCACTGAGTGACCATTGCCCCCACCTTACCTCACACATCAATGTACTTATCACTCACTGAGTGACCATCCCCCCACCTTACCTCACATATCAATTACTTATCACTCACTGAGTGACCATCCCCCCACCATACCTCACACATCAATTACTTATCACTCACTGAGTGACCATCCCCCCACCTTACCTCACATATCAATGTACTTATCACTCACTGAGTGACCATCCCCCCACCTTACCTCGCCCATCAATGTACTTATCACTCACTGAGAGACCATCGCCCCACCATACCTCACACATCAATGTACTTATCACTCACTGTGCGTCCATCCCCCCACCTTACCTCTCACATCAAAGTTCTTATCACTCACTGAGTGACCCCCACCTTACCTCACACATCAATGTACTTATCACTCACTGTGCGTCCATCCCCCCACCTTACCTCACACATCAATGTTCTTATCACTCACTGAGTGACCATCCACCCACCATAACTGACACATCAATGTACTTATCACTCACTGAGTGACCATCCCCCCACCCTAACTCACACATCAATGTACTTATCACTCACTGAGCGACCATCCCCCCACCTTACCTCACACATCAAAGTTCTTATCACTCACTGAGTGACCATCCCCCCACCTTACCTCACACATCAAAGTTCTTATCACTCACTGAGTGACCATCCCCCCACCTTACCTCACACATCAATTTACTTATCACTCACTGAGTGACCATCCCCCCACCCAAACTGACACATCAATGTACTTATCACTCACTGAGTGACCATCCCCCCACCTTACCTCACACATCAAAGTACTTATCACTCACTGAGCGACCATCCCCCCACCTTACCTCACACATCAATGTACTTATCACTCACTGAGTGACCATCGCCCGCACCTTACCTCACACATCAATGTACTGATCACTCACTGAGTGACCATTGCCCCCACCTTACCTCGCCCATCAATGTTCTTATCACTCACTGAGTGACCATCGCCCGCACCTTACCTCACACATCAATGTACTGATCACTCACTGAGTGACCATTGCCCCCACCTTACCTCGCCCATCAATGTTCTTATCACTCACTGAGTGACCATCGCCCGCACCTTACCTCACACATCAATGTACTTATCACTCACTGAGTGACCATCCCCCCACCTTACCTCACACATCAAAGTACTTATCACTCACTGAGCGACCATCCCCCCACCTTACCTCACACATCAATGTACTTATCACTCACTGAGTGACCATCGCCCGCACCTTACCTCACACATCAATGTACTGATCACTCACTGAGTGACCATTGCCCCCACCTTACCTCGCCCATCAATGTTCTTATCACTCACTGAGTGACCATCGCCCGCACCTTACCTCACACATCAATGTACTGATCACTCACTGAGTGACCATCCCCCCACCCTAACTGACACATGAACGTACTTATCACTCACTGAGCGACCATCGCCCCCACCTTACCTCACACATGAATGTAATTATCACTCACTGAGTGACCATCCCCCCACCTTACCTCACCCATCAATGTACTTATCACTCACTGAGTGACCATCGATCCCACCCTACCTCACACATCAATGTACTGATCACTCACTGAGTGACCATCGCCCCCACCTTACCTCGCCCGTCAATGTACTTATCACTCACTGAGTGACCATCCCCCCACCTTACCTCACATATCAATGTACTTATAACTCACTGAGTGACCATCACCCCACCATACCTCACACATCAATGTACTTATCACTCACTGAGTGACCATCCCCCCACCTTACCTCGCACATCAATGTACTTATCACTCACTGAGTGACCATCGCCCCCACCTTACCTCACACATCAATGTACTTATCACTCACTGAGTGACCATCCCCCCACCTTACCTCACACATCAATGTACTTATCACTCAGTGAGTGACCATCCCCCCACCTTACCTCACACATCAGTGTACTTATCACTCACTGAGTGTCCATCCCCCCACCTTACCTCGCCCATCAATGTACTTATCACTCACTGAGTGACCATCACCCCCACGTTACCTCACACATCAATGTAATTATCACTCAGTGAGTGACCATCCACCCACCTTACCTCACACATCAATGTAATTATCATTCACTGAGTGACCATCGCCCCCACGTTACCTCACACATCAATGTAATTATCACTCACTGAGTGACCATCGCCCCCACGTTACCTCACACATCAAAGTACTTATCACTCACTGAGTGACCATCGCCCCACCTTACCTCACACATCAATGTACTTATCACTCACTGAGTGACCATCACCCCCACGTTACGTCACACATCAATGTAATTATCACTCAGTGAGTGACCATCCCCCCACCTTACCTCACACATCAATGTACATATCACTCAGTGAGTGACCATCCCCCCACCTCACCTCACACATCAATGTACTTATCACTCACTGAGTGACCATCGCCCCCACCTTACCTCACACATCAATGTTCTTATCACTCACTGAGTGACCATCGCCCCCACGTTACGTCACACATCAATGTAATTATCACTCACTGAGTGACCATTGCCCCCACCTTACCTCACACATCAGTGTACTTATCACTCACTGAGTGACCATCGCCCCCACGTTACCTCACACATCAATGTAATTATCACTCACTGAGTGACCATTGCCCCCACCTTACCTCGCCCATCAATGTTCTTATCACTCACTGAGTGACCATCGCCCCCACCTTACCTCGCCCATCAATGTTCTTATCACTCACTGAGTGACCATCCCCCCACCCTAACTGACACATCAATGTACTTATCACTCACTGAGTGAACATCGCCCCCACCTTACCTCACACATCAATGTACTTATCACTCGCTGTGTGTCCATCCCCCCACCTTACCTCACACATCAATGTAATTATCACTCACTGAGTGACCATCGCCCCCACCTTACCTCTCACATCAATGTACTTATCACTCACTGAGTGACCATCCCCCCACCTTACCTCACACATCAATGTACTTATCACTCACTGAGTGACTGTACCCCCACTTTACCTCACTCATCAATGTACTTATCACTCACTGAGTGACCATCCCCCCACCTTACCTCACACATCAATGTACTTATCACTCACTGAGTGAACATCGCCCCCACCTTACCTCACACATCAATGTAATTATCACCCACTGAGAGATCATCGCCCCCACCTTACATCGCACATCAATGTACTTATCACTCACTGAGTGACCATCGCCCCCACCATACCTCACACATCAATTACTTATCACTCACTGAGTGACCATCCCCCCACCATACCTCACACATCAATTACTTATCACTCACTGAGTGACCATCCCCCCACCATACCTCACACATCAATTACTTATCACTCACTGAGTGACCATCCCCCCACCTTACCTCACACATCAATGTACTTATCACTCACTGAGTGACCATCCCCCCACCCTAACTCACACATCAATGTACTTATCACTCACTGAGTGAACATCGCCCCACCTTACCTCTCACATCAATGTAATTATCACCCACTGAGAGACCATCGCCCCCACCCTAACTCACACATCAATGTACTTATCACTCACTGAGTGACTGTAGCCCCCACTTTACCTCACTCATCAATGTACTTATCACTCACTGAGTGACCATCCCCCCACCTTACCTCACACATCAATGTACTTATCACTCACTGAGTGAACATCGCCCCCACCTTACCTCACACATCAATGTAATTATCACCCACTAAGAGATCATCGCCCCCACCTTACATCGCACATCAATGTACTTATCACTCACTGAGTGACCATCGCCCCACCATACCTCACACATCAATTACTTATCACTCACTGAGTGACCATCCCCCCACCATACCTCACACATCAATTACTTATCACTCACTGAGTGACCATCCCCCCACCTTACCTCACACATCAATGTACTTATCACTCACTGAGTGAACATCGCCCCACCTTACCTCTCACATCAATGTAATTATCACCCACTGAGAGACCATCGCCCCCACCCTAACTCACACATCAATGTACTTATCACTCACTGAGTGACTGTAGCCCCCACTTTACCTCACTCATCAATGTACTTATCACTCACTGAGTGACCATCCCCCCACTTTACCTCACACATCAATGTACTTATCACTCACTGATTGAACATCGCCCCACCTTACCTCTCACATCAATGTAATTATCACCCACTGAGAGACCATCGCCCCCACCCTAACTCACACATCAATGTACTTATCACTCACTGAGTGACTGTAGCCCCCACTTTACCTCACTCATCAATGTTCTTATCACTCACTGAGTGACCGTCGCCCCCACCTTACCTCACACATCAATGTACTTATCACTCACTGAGTGAACATCGCCCCCACCTTACCTCACCCATCAATGTACTTATCACTCACTGATTGAACATCGCCCCACCTTACCTCTCACATCAATGTAATTATCACCCACTGAGAGACCATCGCCCCCACCCTAACTCACACATCAATGTACTTATCACTCACTGAGTGACCATCGCCCCCACCTTACCTCACACATCAATGTAATTATCACTCACTGAGTGACTGTAGCCCCCAATTTACCTCACACATCAATGTACTTATCACTCACTGAGTGACCATCGCCCCCACCTTACCTCACACATCAATGTAATTATCACTCACTGAGTGACCATCGCCCCCACCCTAACTCACACATCATTGTACTGATCACTCACTGAGTGACCATCGCCCCCACCTTACCTCGCCCGTCAATGTACTTATCACTCACTGAGTGACCATCGCCCCCACCATACCTCACACATCAATGTACTTATAACTCAGTGAGTGACCATCCCCCCACCTTACCTCACACATCAATGTAATTATCACCCACTGAGTGACCATCGCCCCCACCCTAACTCACACATCATTGTACTGATCACTCACTGAGTGACCATCGCCCCCACATTACCTGACACATCAATGTACTTATCACTCACTGAGTGACCATCGCCCCCACCATACCTCACACATCAATGTACTTATCACTCAGTGAGTGACCATCGCCCCCACCTTACCTCTCACATCACTGTAATTATCACTCACTGAGTGACCATCCCCCCACCATACCTCACACATCAATGTACTTATCACTCAGTGAGTGACCATCGCCCCCACCTTACCTCTCACATCACTGTAATTATCACTCACTGAGTGACCATCGCCCCCACCTTACCTCACACATCACTGTAATTATCACTCACTGAGTGACCATCGCCCGCACCTTACCTCACACATCAATGTACTTATCACTCACTGAGTGACCATCGCCCCCACCCTAACTCACACATCAATGTACTGATCACTCACTGAGTGACCATCGCCCCCACCTTACCTCACACATCAATGTACTTATCACTCACTGAGTGACCATCGCCCCCACCTTACCTCCCACATCAATGTACTTATCACTCACTGAGTGACCATCACCCCACCTTACCTCACACATCAATGTTCTTATCACTCACTGAGTGACCATCGCCCCCACCATACCTCACACATCAATGTTCTTATCACTCACTGAGTGACCATCACCCCACCTTACCTCACACATCAATGTACTTATCACTCACTGAGTGACCATCGCCCCCACCTTACCTCGCCCATCAATGTACTTATCACTCACTGAGTGACCATCCCCCCACCTTACCTCACAGATCAATGTACCTATCACTCAGTTACGATCGCCCCCACCTTACCTCAGACATCAATGTACTTATCACCCACTGAGTGACCATTCCCCTCACTCTAACTCACTCATCAATGTTCTTATCACTCACTGAGAGAACATCGCCCCCTCCTTAGCTCTCCCATCAAAGTACTTTTCACTCACTGAGTGACCATCGCCCCCACATTACCTCCCATATCAATGCACTTATCACTCACTGAGAGACCATCGCCCCACCTTACCTCACACATCAATGTACTTATCACTCACTGAGTGACCATCCCCCCACCTTACCTCACACATCAATGTACTTATCACTCACTGAGTGGCCATCGCCCCCACCTTACCTCACACATCAATGTACTTATAACGCACTGAGTGACCATCCCCCCACCATACCTCACACATCAATTACTTATCACTCACTGAGTGACCATCCCCCCACCTTACCTCGCCCATCAATGTACTTATAACTCACTGAGTGACCATCCCCCCACCTTACCTCACACATCAATGTTCTTATCACTCACTGAGTGACCATCCCCCCACCATACCTCACACATCAATGTTCTTATCACTCACTGAGTGACCATCCCCCCACCATACCTCACACATCAATGTACTGATCACTCACTGAGTGACCATCGCCCCCACCTTACCTCACACATCAATGTTCTTATCACTCACTGAGTGACCATCCCCCCACCATACCTCACACATCAATGTTCTTATCACTCACTGAGTGACAATCCCCCCACCATACCTCACACATCAATGTACTGATCACTCACTGAGTGACCATCGCCCCCACCTTACCTCACACATCAATGTTCTTATCACTCACTGAGTGACAATCCCCCCACCATACCTCACACATCAATGTACTGATCACTCACTGAGTGACCATCGCCCCCACCTTACCTCTCACATCAATGTACTTATCACTCACTGTGTGTCCATCCCCCCACCTTACCTCTCACATCAAAGTACTTATTACTCACTGAGTGACCATCGCCCCCACATTACCTGACACATCAATGTACTTATCACTCACTGAGTGACCATCCCCCTACCTTACCTCACACATCAATGTACTTATCACTCACTGAGTGACCATCCCCCCACCTTACCTCACACATCAATGTACTTATCACTCACTGAGTGACCATCCCCCCACCTTACCTCACACATCAATTACTTATCACTCACTGAGTGACCATCCCACCACCTTACCTCACACATCAATTACTTATCACTCACTGAGTGACCATCCCCCTACCTTACCTCACACATCAATGTACTGATCACTCACTGAGTGACCATCGCCCCCACCTTACCTCACACATCAATGTACTAATCACTCACTGAGTGACCATCCCCCCACCTTACCTCGCACATCAATTAATTATCACTCACTGAGTGACCATCGCCCCCACCTTACCTCGCCCATCAATGTACTTATAACTCACTGAGTGACCATCCCCCCACCATTCCTCACACATCAATGTACTTATCACTCACTGAGTGACCATAACCCCACCTTACCTCACACATCAATGTACTTATCACTCACTGAGTGACCATCCCCCCACCTTACGTCACACATCAATGTACTGATCACTCACTGAGTGACCATCGCCCGCACCTTACCTCACACATCAATGTACTTATCACTCACTGAGTGACCATCCCCCCACCTTACGTCACACATCAATGTACTGATCACTCACTGAGTGACCATCGCCCCCACCTTACCTCGCCCGTCAATGTCCTTATCGCTCACTGAGTGACCATCGCCCCCACCATACCTCACACATCAATGTACTTATCACTCACTGAGTGACCATCCCCCCACCTTACCTCGCCCATCAATGTACTTATCACTCACTGAGTGACCATCCCCCCACCTTACCTCACACATCAATGTACTTATCACTCAGTGAGTGACCATCCCCCCACCTCACCTCACACATTAATGTACTTATAACTCAGTGAGTGACCATTCCCCCAATTTACCTCACACATCAATGTACTTATCACTCACTGAGTGACCATCGCCCCCACCCTAACTCACACATCAATTACTTATCACTCACTGAGTGAACATCCCCCCACCATACCTCACACATCAATGTACTTATCACTCACTGAGTGACCATCGCCCCCACCTTACCTCACACATCAATGTACTTATCACTCACTGAGAGACCATCGCCCCCACCTTACCTCGCACATCAATGTACTTATCACTCACTGAGTGACTGTAGTCCCCAATTTACCTCACACATCAATGTACTTATCACTCACTGAGTGACCATCGCCCCCACCCTAACTCACACATCAATGTACTGATCACTCACTGAGTGACCATCGCCCCACCTTACCTCGCCCGTCAATGTACTTATCGCTCACTGAGTGACCATCGCCCCCACCTTACCTCGCCCATCAATGTACTTATCACTCAGTGAGTGAACATCCCCCCACCTTACCTCACTTATCAATCTACTTATCACTCACTGAGTGACCATCGCCCCCACCTTACCTCACACATCAATGTACTTATCACTCACTGTGCGTCCATCCCCCCACCTTACCTCTCACATCAAAGTTCTTATCACTCACTGAGTGACCCCCACCTTACCTCACACATCAATGTACTTATCACTCACTGTGCGTCCATCCCCCCAACTTACTTCACACATCAATGTACTTATCACTGACTGAGTGAACATCGCCCCCACCTTACCTCACACATCAATTACTTATAACTCACTGTGACCATCCCCCCACCATACCTCACACATCAATTACTTATCACTCACTGAGTGACCATCCCCCCACCATACCTCACACATCAATTACTTATAACTCACTGAGTGACCATCCCCCCACCATACCTCACACATCAATTACTTATCACTCACTGAGTGACCATCCCCCCACCATACCTCACACATCAATTACTTATCACTCACTGAGTGACCATCCCCCCACCTTACCTCACATATCAATGTACTTATCACTCACTGAGTGACCATCGCCCCCACCTTACCTCACACATCAATGTACTTATCACTCACTGAGTGACCGTCCCCCCACCATACCTCACACATCAATTACTTATAACTCACTGAGTGACCATCCCCCCACCATACCTCACACATCAATTACTTATCACTCACTGAGTGACCATCCCCCCACCATACCTCACACATCAATTACTTATCACTCACTGAGTGACCATCCCCCCACCTTACCTCACACATCAATGTACTTATCACTCACTGAGTGACCATCGCTCCCACCTTACCTCACACATCAATGTACTTATCACTCACTGAGTGACCATCGCCCCCACGTTACCTCACACATCAATGTACTTATCACTAACTGAGTGACCATCCCCCCACCTTACCTCGCACATCAATGTACTTATCACTCACTGAGTGACCATCGCCCCACCTTACCTCGTCCATCAATGTACTTATCACTCACTGAGTGACCATCCCCCCACCTTACCTCGCACATCAATGTACTGATCACTCAGTGAGTGACCATCGCCCCACCCGACCTCACAGATCAATGTACTGATCAATCACTGAGTGACCATCGCCCCCACCTTACCTCACACATCAATGTACTGATCAATCACTGAGTGACCATCGCCCCCACCCTAACTCACACATCAATGTACTGATCACTCACTGAGTGACCATCGCCCCCACCTTACCTCACACATCAATGTACTGATCAATCACTGAGTGACCATCGCCCCCACCCTAACTCACACATCAATGTACTTATCACTCACTGAGTGACCATCGCCCCCACCTTACCTCTCACATCAATGTACTTATCACTCACTGAGTGACCATCGCCCACACCCTAACTCACACATCAATGTACTTATCACTCACTGAGTGACCATCGCCCCCACCCTAACTCACACATCAATGTACTGATCACTCACTGAGTGACCATCCCCCCACCTTACTTCACACATCAATGTACTTATCACTCACTGAGTGACCATCCCCCCACCTTACCTCACACATCAAAGTACTTATCACTCACTGAGTGACCATCGCTCCCACCTTACCTCAGTCATCAATGTACTGATCACTCACTGAGTGACCATCCCCCCATCTTACCTCACACATCAATGTACTTATCACTCACTGAGTGACCATCGCCCCCACGTTACCTCACACATCAATGTAATTATCACTCACTGAGTGACCATCGCCCCCACGTTACCTCACACATCAATGTAATTATCACTCACTGAGTGACCATCGCCCCCACGTTACCTCACACATCAATGTAATTATCACTCACTGAGTGACCATCGCCCCCACGTTACCTCACACATCAATGTAATTATCACTCAGTGAGTGACCATCGCCCCCACGTTACCTCACACATCAATGTAATTATCACTCACTGAGTGACCATCGCCCCCACGTTACCTCACACATCAATGTAATTATCACTCACTGAGTGACCATCGCCCCCACGTTACCTCACACATCAATGTAATTATCACTGAGTTAGTGACCATCGCCCCCACGTTACCTCACACATCAATGTAATTATCACTCACTGAGTGACCATCGCCCCCACCCTAACTCACACATCAATGTACTTATCACTCACTGAGTGAACATCCCCCCACCTTACCTCACACATCAATGTACTTATCACTCACTGAGTGACCATCGCCCCTACGCTACCTCACACGTCAATGTACTTATCACTCACTGAGTGACCATCGCCCCCACCTTACCTCACACATCAATGTACTTATCGCTCACTGAGTGACCATCGCCCGCAACTTACCTCACACATCAATGTACTTATCACTCACTGAGTGACCATCGCCCCCACCTTACCTCACACATCAATGTACTTATCACTCACTGAGTGACCATCGCCCCCACCTTACCTCGCCCGTCAATGTCCTTATCGCTCACTGAGTGACCATCCCCCCACCTTACCTCGCCCGTCAATGTCCTTATCGCTCACTGAGTGACCATCCCCCCACCATACCTCACACATCAATGTACTTATCACTCACTGAGTGACCATCCCCCCACCATACCTCACACATCAATGTACTTATCACTCACTGAGTGACCATCCCCCCACCTTACCTCACACATCAATGTACTTATCACTCACTGAGTGACCATCGCCCCCACCTTACCTCGCCCGTCAATGTCCTTATCGCTCACTGAGTGACCATCCCCCCACCTTACCTCACACATCAATGTACTGATCACTCACAAAGTGACCATCGCCCCCACCTTACCTCACACATCAATGTACTTATCACTCACTGAGTGACCATCCCCCCACCATACCTCACACATCAATGTATTTATCACTCACTGAGTGACCATCCCCCCACCTTACCTCACACATCAATGTACTTATCACTCAGTGAGTGACCATTCCCCCACCTTACCTCACACATCAATTACTTATCACTCACTGAGTGACCATCCCCCCACCATACCTCACACATCAATGTACTTATCACTCACTGAGTGACCATCGCCCCCACGTTACCTCACACATCAATGTACTTATCACTCAGTGAGTGACCATCCCCCCACCTTACCTCACACATCAATGTACTTATCACTCACTGAGTGACCATCCTCCACCTTACCTCACACATCAATGTACTTATCACTCACTGAGTGACCATCGCCCCCACCCTAACTCACACATCAATATACTTATCACTCACTGAGTGACTGTAACCCCCAATTTACCTCACCCATCAATGTACTTATCACTCACTGAGTGACCATCGCCCCACCCTAACTCACACATCAATGTACTTATCACTCACTGAGTGACCATCCCCCCACCTTACCTCCCACATCAATGTACTTATCACTCACTGAGTGACCATCGCCCCCACTTTATCTCACAAATCAATGTACTTATCACTCACTGAGTGACCATCGCCCCCACCCTAACTCACACATCAATGTATTTATCACTCACTGAGTGACCATCCCCCCACCTTACCTCCCACATCAATGTACTTATCACTCACTGAGTGACCATCCCCCCACCTTAAATCACACATCAAAGTACTTATGACTCACTGAGTGACCATCGCCCCCACCCTAACTCACACATCAATGTATTTATCACTCACTGAGTGACCATCCCCCCACCTTACCTCCCACATCAGTGTACTTATCACTCACTGAGTGACCATCCCCCCACCTTAAATCACACATCAAAGTACTTATGACTCACTGAGTGACCATCGCCCCCACACTAACTCACACATCAATGTACTTATCACTCACTGAGTGACCATCGTCCCCACCTTACCTCGCCCGTCAATGTACTTATCACTCACTGAGTGACTGTAACCCCCAATTTACCTCACACATCAATGTACTTATCTCTCACTGTGTGTCCATCCCCCCAACTTACCTCACACATCAAAGTACTTATCACTCACTGAGTGACCATCCCCCCACCTTACCTCGCCCATCAATGTTCTTATCACTCACTGAGTGACCATTGCCCCCACCTTACCTCGCCCATCAATGTTCTTATCACTCACTGAGTGACCATTGCCCCCACCTTACCTCGCCCATCAATGTTCTTATCACTCACTGAGTGACCATCGCCCCCACCTTACCTCACAGATCAATGTACTTATCACTCACTGAGTGACCATCCCCCCACCTTACCTCACAGATCAATGTACTTATCACTCACTGAGTGACCATTGCCCCCACCTTACCTCGCCCATCAATGTTCTTATCACTCACTGAGTGACCATCCCCCCACCCTAACTGACACATCAATGTACTTATCACTCACTGAGCGACCATCGCCCCCACCCTAACTCACACATCAATGTAATTATCACTCAGTGAGTGACCATCGATCCCACCCTACCTCACACATCAATGTACTGATCACTCACTGAGTGACCATCGCCCCCACCTTTCCTCACACATCAGTGTACTTATCACTCACTGAGTGACCATCCCCCCACCCTAACTCACACATCAATGTACTTATCACTCACTGAGTGACCATCCCCCCATCTTACCTCACACATCAAAGTACTTATGACTCACTGAGTGACCATCGCCCCCACCTTACCTCCCACATCAATGTACTTATCACTCACTGAGTGACCATCCCCCCACCTTACCTCACACATCAATGTACATATCACTCACTGAGTGACCATCGCCCCCACCCTAACTCACACATCAATGTAGTGATCACTCACTGAGTGAATATCGCCCCACCTTACCTCACACATCAATGTACTTATCACTCACTCAGTGACCATCCCCCCACCTTACCTCACACATCAATGTAATTATCACTCAGTGAGTGACCATCCCCCCACCCTAACTCACACATCAATGTACTTATCACTCACTGAGTGACTGTAACCCCCAATTTAACTCACCCATCAATGTACTTATCTCTCACTGTGTGTCCATCCCCCCAACTTACCTCACACATCAAAGTACTTATCACTCACTGAGTGACCATCCCCCCACCTTACCTCGCCCATCAATGTTCTTATCACTCACTGAGTGACCATTGCCCCCACCTTACCTCGCCCATCAATGTTCTTATCACTCACTGAGTGACCATCGCCCCCACCTTACCTCACAGATCAATGTACTTATCACTCACTGAGTGACCATCCCCCCACCTTACCTCACAGATCAATGTACTTATCACTCACTGAGTGACCATTGCCCCCACCTTACCTCGCCCATCAATGTTCTTATCACTCACTGAGTGACCATCGCCCCCACCTTACCTCACACATCGATGTACTTATCACTCACTGAGTGACCATCCCCCCACCTTACCTCACACATCAATGTAATTATCACTCAGTGAGTGACCATCGATCCCACCCTACCTCACACATCAATGTACTGATCACTCACTGAGTGACCATCGCCCCCACCTTACCTCACACATCAATGTACTTATCACTCACTGAGTGACTGTAGCCCCCAATTTACCTCACACATCAATGTACTTATCACTCACTGAGTGACTATCCCCCCACCCTAACTCACACATCAATGTACTTATCACTCACTGAGTGACCATCGCCCCCACTTTATCTCACAAATCAATGTACTTATCACTCACTGAGTGACCATCGCCCCCACTTTATCTCACAAATCAATGTACTTATCACTCACTGAGTGACCATCGCCCCCACCCTAACTCACACATCAATGTACTGATCACTCACTGAGTGACCATCCCCCCACCTTACCTCCCACATCAATGTACTTTTCTCTCACTGAGTGACCATCCCCCCACCTTAAATCACACATCAAAGTACTTATGACTCACTGAGTGACCATCGCCCCCACCTTACCCCCCACATCAATGTACTGATCACTCACTGAGTGTCCATCCCCCCACCTTACCTCACACATCAATGTACATATCACTCAGTGAGTGACCATCCCCCCACCTCACCTCACACATCAATGTACTGATCACTCACTGAGTGACCATCGCCCCCACGTTACCTCACACATCAATGTACTTATCACTCACTGAGTGACCATTGCCCCCACCTTACCTCGCCCATCAATGTTCTTATCACTCACTGTGTGTCCATCCCCCCAACTTACCTCACACTTCAAAGTACTTATCACTCACTGAGTGACCATTGCCCCCACCTTACCTCGCCCATCAATGTACTTATCACTCACTGAGTGACCATTGCCCCCACCTTACCTCGCCCATCAATGTTCTTATCACTCACTGAGTGACCATCGCCCCCACCTTACCTCGTCCATCAATGCACTTATCACTCACTGAGTGACCATCCCCCCATCTTACCTCACACATCAATGTACTTATCACTCACTGAGTGACCATCGCCCCCACTTTATCTCACAAATCAATGTACTTATCACTCACTGAGTGACCATCGCCCCCACCCTAACTCACACATCAATGTACTGATCACTCACTGAGTGACCATCCCCCCACCTTACCTCCCACATCAATGTACTTTTCTCTCACTGAGTGACCATCCCCCCACCTTAAATCACACATCAAAGTACTTATGACTCACTGAGTGACCATCGCCCCCACCTTACCTCCCACATCAATGTACTGATCACTCACTGAGTGTCCATCCCCCCACCTTACCTCACACATCAATGTACATATCACTCACTGAGTGACCATCGCCCCACCTTACCTCACACATCAATGTACTGATCACTCACTGAGTGACCATCGCCCCCACGTTACCTCACACATCAATGTACTTATCACTCACTGAGTGACCATCCCCCCACCATACCTCCCAGATCAATGTACTTATCACTCACTGAGTGACCATTGCCCCCACCTTACCTCACAGATCAATGTACTTATCACTCACTGAGTGACCATTGCCCCCACCTTACCTCACAGATCAATGTACTTATCACTCACTGAGTGACCATTGCCCCCACCTTACCTCGCCCATCAATGTTCTTATCACTCACTGAGTGACCATCGCCCCCACCTTACCTCACAGATCAATGTACTTATCACTCACTGAGTGACCATTGCCCCATACCTTACCTCGCCCATCAATGTTCTTATCACTCACTGAGTGTCCATCGCCCCACCTTACCTCACACATCAGTGTACTTATCACTCACTGAGTGACCATCGCCCCCACCTTACCTCACACATGAATGTAATTATCACTCAGTGAGTGACCATTGATCCCACCCTACCTCACACATCAATGTACTGATCACTCACTGAGTGACCATCGCCCCCACCTTACCTCACACATCAGTGTACTTATCACTCACTGAGTGACTGTAGCCCCCAATTTACCTCACACATCAATGTACTTATCACTCACTGAGTGACCATCCCCCCACCCTAACTCACACATCAATGTACTTATCACTCACTGAGTGACCATCCCCCCATCTTACCTCACACATCAATGTACTTATCACTCACTGAGTGACCATCGCCCCCACTTTATCTCACAAATCAATGTACTTATCACTCACTGAGTGACCATCGCCCCCACCCTAACTCACACATCAATGTACTGATCACTCACTGAGTGACCATCCCCCCACCTTACCTCCCACATCAATGTACTTTTCTCTCACTGAGTGACCATCCCCCCACCTTAAATCACACATCAAAGTACTTATGACTCACTGAGTGACCATCGCCCCCACCTTACCTCCCACATCAATGTACTGATCACTCACTGAGTGTCCATCCCCCCACCTTACCTCACACATCAATGTACATATCACTCAGTGAGTGACCATCCCCCCACATCACCTCACACATCAATGTACATATCACTCACTGAGTGACCATCGCCCCACCTTACCTCACACATCAATGTACTGATCACTCACTGAGTGACCATCGCCCCCACGTTACCTCACACATCAATGTACTTATCACTCACTGAGTGACCATTGCCCCCACCTTACCTCGCCCATCAATGTTCTTATCACTCACTGTGTGTCCATCCCCCCAACTTACCTCACACATCAAAGTACTTATCACTCACTGAGTGACCATCGCCCCCACCTTACCTCACACATCAAAGTACTTAAATCTCACTGAGTGACCATTGCCCCCACCTTACCTCGCCCATCAATGTTCTTATCACTCACTGAGTGACCATCGCCCCCACCTTACCTCGTCCATCAATGTACTTATCACTCACTGAGTGACCATCCCCCCATCTTACCTCACACATCAATGTACTTATCACTCACTGAGTGACCATCGCCCCCACTTTATCTCACAAATCAATGTACTTATCACTCACTGAGTGACCATCGCCCCCACCCTAACTCACACATCAATGTACTGATCACTCACTGAGTGACCATCCCCCCACCTTACCTCCCACATCAATGTACTTATCACTCACTGAGTGACCATTGCCCCCACCTTACCTCGCCCATCAATGTTCTTATCACTCACTGTGTGTCCGTCCCCCCAACTTACCTCACACATCAAAGTACTTATCACTCACTGAGTGACCATTGCCCCCACCTTACCTCGCCCATCAATGTTCTTATCACTCACTGAGTGACCATCGCCCCCACCTTACCTCGTCCATCAATGTACTTATCACTCACTGAGTGACCATCCCCCCATCTTACCTCACACATCAATGTACTTATCACTCACTGTGTGTCCGTCCCCCCAACTTACCTCACACATCAAAGTACTTATCACTCACTGAGTGACCATTGCCCCCACCTTACCTCGCCCATCAATGTTCTTATCACTCACTGAGTGACCATCGCCCCCACCTTACCTCGTCCATCAATGTACTTATCACTCACTGAGTGACCATCCCCCCACCTTACCTCACACATCAATGTACTTATCACTCACTGAGTGACCATTGCCCCCACCTTAACTCACACATCATTGTTCTTATCACTCACTGAGTGACCATCCCCCCACCCTAACTGACACATCAATGTACTGATCACTCACTGAGTGACCATCGCCCCCACCTTACCTCACACATGAATGTAATTATCACTCACTGAGTGACCATCCCCCCACCCTAACTGACACATCAATGTACTTATCACTCACTGAGTGACCATCGCCCCCACCTTACCTCACACATCAATGTACTTATCACTCACTGAGTGACCATCCCCCCACCTTACCTCCCACATCAATGTACTTATCACTCACTGAGTGACCATTGCCCCCACCTTACCTCGCCCATCAATGTTCTTATCACTCACTGTGTGTCCGTCCCCCCAACTTACCTCACACATCAAAGTACTTATCACTCACTGAGTGACCATTGCCCCCACCTTACCTCGCCCATCAATGTTCTTATCACTCACTGAGTGACCATCGCCCCCACCTTACCTCGTCCATCAATGTACTTATCACTCACTGAGTGACCATCCCCCCATCTTACCTCACACATCAATGTACTTATCACTCACTGTGTGTCCGTCCCCCCAACTTACCTCACACATCAAAGTACTTATCACTCACTGAGTGACCATTGCCCCCACCTTACCTCGCCCATCAATGTTCTTATCACTCACTGAGTGACCATCGCCCCCACCTTACCTCGTCCATCAATGTACTTATCACTCACTGAGTGACCATCCCCCCACCTTACCTCACACATCAATGTACTTATCACTCACTGAGTGACCATTGCCCCCACCTTAACTCACACATCATTGTTCTTATCACTCACTGAGTGACCATCCCCCCACCCTAACTGACACATCAATGTACTGATCACTCACTGAGTGACCATCGCCCCCACCTTACCTCACACATGAATGTAATTATCACTCACTGAGTGACCATCCCCCCACCCTAACTGACACATCAATGTACTTATCACTCACTGAGTGACCATCGCCCCCACCTTACCTCACACATCAATGTACTTATCACTCACTGAGTGACCATTGCCCCCACCTTAACTCACACATCATTGTTCTTATCACTCACTGAGTGACCATCCCCCCACCCTAACTGACACATCAATGTACTTATCACTCACTGAGTGACCATCCCCCCCACCTTACCTCACACATCAATGTACTGATCACTCACTGAGTGACCATCGCCCCCACCTTACCTCACACATGAATGTAATTATCACTCAGTGAGTGACCATCGCCCCCACCTTACCTCACACATCAATGTACTTATCACTCACTGAGTGACCATCGCCCCCACCTTACCTCACACATCAATGTTCTTATCACTCACTGAGTGACCATCGCCCCCACCTTACCTCGCCCATCAATGTACTTATCACTCAGTGAGTGAACATCCCCCCACCATACCTCACATATCAATGTACTTATCACTCACTGTGTGACCATCGCCCCCACCTTACCTCACACATCAATGTTCTTATCACTCACTGAGTGACCATCGCCCCCACCTTACCTCGCCCATCAATGTACTTATCACTCACTGTGCGTCCATCCCCCCACCTTACCTCTCACATCAAAGTTCTTATCACTCACTGAGTGACCCCCACCTTACCTCACACATCAATGTACTTATCACTCACTGTGCGTCCATCCCCCCACCTTACCTCTCACATCAAAGTTCTTATCACTCACTGAGTGACCCCCACCTTACCTCACACATCAATGTACTTATCACTCACTGAGTGATCATCGCCCCCACCTTACTTCACACATCAATGTTCTTATCACTCACTGAGTGACCATCCCCCCACCCTAACTCACACATCAATGTACTTATCACTCACTGAGTGACCATCGCCGCCACCTTACCTCACACATCAATGTAATTACCACTCACTGCGTGACCATCCCCCCACCTTACCTCACACATCAATGTACTTATCACTCACTGAGTGACCATCGCCCCACCTTACCTCGCCCGTCAATGTACTTATCACTCACGGAGTGTCCATCGCCCCCACCTTACCTCACACATCAATGTACTTATCACTCACTGAGTGACCATCGCCCCCACCTTACCTCACCCATCAATGTACTTATCACTCACTGAGTGACCATCGCCCCCACCTTACCTCACCCATCAATGTACTTATCACTCACTGAGTGACCATCGCCGCCACCTTACCTCACACATCAATGTACTTATCACTCACTGAGTGACTGTAGCCCCCACCTTACCTCACACATCAATGTACTTATCACTCACTGAGTGACCATCGCCCCCACCTTACCTCACACATCAATGTACTTATCACTCACTGAGTGACCATCCCCCCACCTTACCTCTCACATCAAAGTTCTTATCACTCACTGAGTGACCCCCACCTTACCTCACACATCAATGTACTTATCACTCACTGAGTGTCCATCGCCCCCACCTTACCTCACACATCAATGTACTTATCACTCACTGAGTGACCATCCCCCCACCTTACCTCACACATCAATGTACTTATCACTCACTGAGTGACCATCGCCCCCACCTTACCTCACACATCAATGTACTTATCACTCACTGAGTGACCATCCCCCCACCCTAACTCACACATCAATGTACTGATCACTCACTGAGTGACCATCGCCCCCACATTACCTCACACATCAATGTACTGATCACTGACTGAGTGACCATCGCCCCCACATTACCTCACACTTCAATGTACTTATCACTCACTGAGTGACCATCGCCCCACCTTACCTCGCCCGTCAATGTACTTATCACTCACTGAGTGACCATCGCCCCCACCTTACCTCACAGATCAATGTACTTATCACTCACTGAGTGACCATTGCCCCCACCTTACCTCACACATCAATGTACTTATCACTCACTGAGTGACCATTGCCCCCACCTTACCTCACACATCAATGTACTTATCACTCACTGAGTGACCATTGCCCCCACCTTACCTCACACATCAGTGTACTTATCAGTCACTGAGTGACCATCACCCCACCTTACCTCACACATCAGTGTACTTATCAGTCACTGAGTGACCATTGCCCCCACCTTACTTCATACATTATTGTTCTGATCCAAAGGTGCTCATTACTGCAAAGTCGGACTCAACAACGTCTTATTGCACCTTAACATAATTACTTGTCCATGACTCCTCTTCTCAGTACTCTGATTATTGAAGGCCAATTGTCAAGAGCATTCTTCACAAACCTATCTGCCGTGACACTAGTTTCCAGGAATTATTCTTGTATATTGTCAGATTACCTTGTCCTACTGCACTCCTCAGTACCCTGTGTAGGATCTACGTTGGTTTGTCTTCTCAAATTTTAGCACCTCATCACACTTGTCTGCTTTAGACTCTATTACTATTTTTCAGCTTTTTTTCACAGAGGATTAACTGATGTGCATCTAGAGTGTGAGAGGTTGGGGATTGCCTGGATCTTTGAAGGGAATCCTCAAGTTCTGCTAACACTTCTGACTAACTCCCCTGCTCCTTAACCCCTTGTGACTCTTTTTACGATTGTACCCCTGGACAGTCGCTGAACTCTTCACTTCGACCTTCAAGTTGGCCCTCCAGCCTTTGCCGACGTCTTGGTATCAATCCCGTGACTATCGGACCATGGGTTTGACCTTTGGCCTTCGACATCTGTGCTTGCACTGACCTCATTGGATGAAGCCAGCTTCCCGCCCCTCTCCTGAGGATCAGAGGGATGCAGGTGGATTTGGCCGGCTCTGGGACCGGGGAGGACCACATCCCGAAGGGAGAGGACCGCTTTTAAATTTAAAATGTCGCAATTTCAGTTAATCTGTCAACAAAGTCAGAATCAGGTTGAATGTCACTGACCTATGGTGTGGAATTTGTTGCTTTGCAGCAGCAGTGCATTGCAATGCAAATTAGTAAAAAAAAACAATAAATTTTGATTAGAAATGGGGCGTCACAGTCGTGTAGCGGTCAGCGTGACACTATTTCAGCTAGGGGCATCGGAGGTCAGAGTTCAATTCTGACGCTGTCTCCCTGTGATTGAGTGGCTTCCTCCTGGGAACTCCGGTATCTCCAGTCCAAAACAGAACTGGTTAATTGGTCATTGTAAATTGTCCTGCGATGAGGCTTGGGGTAAGTTGATGAGTTGCTGGGCTCGATGGACCACAAAGGCCTGCTCGCTAAAATAAAATACAAAAAGAATGAAATAGCTATTGCAAGAACAATGAAAAGGAGGAGAGTGAGAACTGGAGAAAGAAGCCAGATAAAGCAATTTGGCTGGTGACACTGTGTTCTGGGCTCGGCTGTGAAGTAGGTGGCTACGCCCGCCCAGATGGAGGGCTATTTGGACCACCCAGAAACCCCCCAACACTGAGGTTTGGCCCGCGCTGACGGGTTGTCAGCTGAGAGTGAGCCGCCACCTTGCAGGGTGCAGAGACGGAGCAGAGACAGATAATTGCTACCATCCCAGTGCAATGGCAAGGCAAACCCACAACGTGAGGCTGGGTGGGGCGTGAGTGACAACACGGACAGCTCTTGGAATATACAGAGACAGAAGAGTACAGCTTGGGGAAAGGCCCTTCGGCCCAGCATGCCTGTGCTAACCCTGCCGAATTAAGTTCAAGTCCAGTTTATTGTCACTCAGCTGTACACTGCCAAAAGAAACAACATTTCTCCAGAACAAGGTGCACAGCACAGTGCACGTAACTCACACACATAACATATGAAGTAAAATGACCACAAATAAAGTAACAAATAAAAAATCTACCCACACATGGTCCATGCCCCTCCACTCCCTTCCTGTTCCTGTGTTTACCTAAATGTTTTCTTAATTTAAAACACAGAACATTATGGCCTTGTACAGGGCTTTCAGCTCCTGGTATCATGCTGACCTTTTAGCTGACTCCAAGATCAATCTAAACCTTCCTTCCTATACAGTCCTCTATTTTCCTGTCATCCATGTGTCAATCTAAGAGTCTCATAAAGTTCCCTAATGTACCTGCCTCTACAACCATCCCTGGCAGAGCATTCCACACACCCACCACTCTGTGTAAAAAAAGTTCATTTCTGACATCCAGTCACCTTAAAATTATGTCGCCTTATATTAGCTATTTTCACCTTGGGGGGTGGGGAAGTCTCTGGGGGTTCACTCTCTCTAAGCCTCTTATTATCTTGTGTACCCCTATCAATTTCTGGGACGATGCTTGGTTGCAGCGACCTCTCCAGCAAGAGGTTAAATATTCTCTTGTGATCACAAGACCTCAATGGACACTGGTTCTATAATATACCTCAGGTCAGGTTCATTGACAAGGCTGACTGTGTGTGTGTGTGTGTGTGGCAGGGACGTGGGGTTTGCATAGGCCAGGCCCTCGTGCCGTAGCACAACTATTCCAGCCAGCCAGAGGCAGTGTGGGGGAGAGCAGAGGTACGGTGGAATCTGCTCTGGGTTGGGTGGCGGTCCCTACAGGCCCGTTCTCATGCCAGAGCTCAGAGGCAGTGTGGGGGAGAGCAGAGGTATGGTGGAATCTGCTCTGGGTTGGGTGGCGGTCCCTACAGGCCCGTTCTCATGCCAGAGCTGCTGTCAAGTGTTCACTCCCTGAACTCCCTGAAAGGCAGGCTGGGTTGCCTTCAGCTCCGGCTGACCTTGTGTGAGATAAGGAACTGCTATGTGCTTGTTCTTGCAGAAATGTGGCTCCAGGGCAACATCCCAGGCACCGTCAATCTTTTGGCTATGCGACTCAGGGACTTGTGCTAACATTATTGTGTGACCGCGTGTGCTTGTAATTATATGTACCATGTGCTGATGCTGTGTGTAACTGTTGGTACTATGCTGTGCACAGGGGCCCAGGAGAAAAGCTGTTTCATTTAGCTGTATACATGTGTGTGTTGGCACGAGGCCAAGTGGTTAAGGCATTCGTCTAGTGATCTGAAGGTCGCTAGTTTGAGCCTTGGCTGAGGCTGCGTGTGTGTCCTTGAGCAAGGCACTTAACCACACATTGCTCTGCGATGACACCGGTGCCAAGCTGCATGGGTCCTAATGCCCTTCCCTTGGACAACATTGGTGGCATGGAGAGGGGAGACTGGCAGCTTGGGCAACTGCCAGTCTTCCAAGAAACTTTCCACGGTGCAAATCCATGGTCTATCAAGACTAATGGAGGCCTACATACATGTGTATATAGCACAACTAGCACTTGAACTTGAAATGTCATCCTCCTTCATTCCAATCACAAAAGCCCTAGCTCACTCAACCTTTCCTCGTAAGGCATGCCCTCAAATCAAGATCAAGTTCGTGCAATTGTCATTTAACCAAACCCGTGTACACAGCAAAACAAAACAACAGTCCTCCGGGGTCCTCCAAGGTGCAAGACACAGCACACAGCACTGCTGGTTCAAAGTTCAAAAGGTTTAAAATTTATTATTAGGCTACATACACGTCACCACATACAACCCTGAGATTCTTTTTCTGTGAGCACACTTAGCACATCTATAGAACAGTAAATGTAAGCAGGATCTGTGAGCTGCAAACATCAAGAACTATAAACTGTAAACAAACTGTGCAAATGCAGATAATAAATAAATAGCAACAAATAACAAGCTAAAATAATCCTTAAAGGTGTGCAGTTATACCCTTTTGTTCAAAAGACTGATAGCTGAGGGCTAGTAACCATTCTTGAACCTGGTGGTTCGAGTCCTGATGCTCCGTACCATCTACCTGACGGCAGCAGTGAGAAAAGAGCGTGGCCTGGGTGGTGAGGATCTCTGATGATTGATGTTGCTTTTCCACAGCAAGATTTCACGTAGATGTCACACAGAGAGTGGTGGGAGTGTGGAATGAGCTGTCAGATGAAGTGGTGAATGTGGGCTCACAGTGTATGGAGGGATATGGGCCAGGTGCAAGTCAGTGGGACTAGGCAGAAAAATGGTTCAGCACAGCGAAGAAGGGCCAAATGGCCCGTTTCTGTGCTGTAATGTTCTATGGTTCGAAGTGTTCAATGATTGGGAGGGTTTTACCTGTGATTGGTCCAGGACAGGTCCTCTAAGATAGTTTTTTAAAATTTATTCATTTTGGATTTGGGCATCGTCAGCTAAGCCAGCATTTATTGCCCATCCCTAGTTGCCCTTGAGAAGGTGGCGATGAGCTGCCTTCTTGAACCACTGCAGTCCCTGAGGTGAGGGTATACCCACAGTACTGACACCCAGAACTTATATTTACTGACTCTCTCCACCTCTGATCCTCCAATCTTTATTGGCTCATGGACCTCTGGTTTCCCTCTCCTGAAGTCTACAATCATTCACAAAATAATGTTAGCACAAGTCCCTGAGTGACACAGCCTGAAGATTACCAGGTAGGCATGAAGTGTGTATGATGTTACTGGCAATTACCATAAAACAAGCAGTCAGTGCACTGGCCTTCATCAACCGTGGGATTGAGTTTAAGAGCCAAGGGTTAATGTTGCAGCTGTATCGGACCCTAGTCAGACCCCACTTGGAGTACTGTGCTCAGTTCTGGTCGCCTTACTACAGGAAGGATGTGGAAACCATAGAAAGGGTGCAGAGGAGATTTACAAGGATGTTACCTGGATTGGGGAGGATGCCTTACAAGAATAGGTTGAGTGAACTCAGCCTTTTCTCCCTGGAGCGACGGAGGATGACAGGTGACCAGATAGTGGTGTACAAGATGATGAGAGGCATTGATCATGTGGATAGTCAGAGGCTTTTCCCCAGGCTAACATGAGAGGGCATAGTTTTAAGGTGCTTGGAAGTAGGTACAGAGGGGATGTCAGGGGTAAGTTTTTTACGCAGAGAGTGGTGAGTGCATGGAATGGGCTGCCGGTGGTGGTGTTGGAGGCGGGAATGATAGGGTCTTTTAAGGGTCTCCTGGACAGGTACGTAGAGCTTAGAAAAATAGAGGGCTATGCTAGGTAATTTCTAAGGTACGGACATGTTCGGCACAGCTTTGTGGGCTGAAGGGCCTGTATTGTGCTGTAGGTTTTCTATGTTTCTATGTTTTCTCCACATTTTGGAGACTGAGCTCCACCTGCCAGCTCTCTTCCTGTCAATGTCCCATTGCAACCTACGGCAACTTTCCACATTATTACAACACCACCAACTTTTGATCATCTTTCTAACCCACCCTTCCACTTCCTCATCCGAGTTATTTATAAAAATCACAAAGAGCAGGGAGACCCACAACAGATCCCTGTGGAACACCGTTGGTCATCAATGTCCAGGCATCGGATATTTGTTTCCCAGTGGCTTGTGAACACACACACACACACACTGTGTGTTGTTCGAATTTTCATCCTATCTCAGCTGCCTCTCTCTCTCCCACGTTCCTCTCAGGATTTGTTAGAACTCTCATTGCGGTACGAGTGTTGTGCTGCTCACAGTTGAGTACTCTTCCCCATTTGGTGTCTCATTGTTAAACTCGAGCACCCTTGTAGAGATGTCTTTCTTCTGACGTCCCTACGGCACCCTTCCGCACAGGGTGATGTGGTAAAATAAGCGTGTTCAGTATCATTTTGTTTCACAAACCACTCAAGTGGAGATGAATAAAAATGAAACATTTTCTGAGGCTACATTCTACAGTGAGTCCATGAGATGCTGGAGAACAGATCTCAAGCCTTTGAGAACACATGACCCAACATTTTGAGACTATTATAAGACCCAATGAAATAATGGTTTATAAGAGGATCAAACATTTGTCTGGGACAAAAAGATGGACTGTTTTCGCCTCACAATCTACCTCGTTATGATCTTGTCTATCTGCACCGCACTTTCTCTGTAGTTATTTCACTTCACTCTGTATTCAGTTATTGTTTTACCTTGTACTACCTCAATGCACGGTGTAATGAAATTATCTATTTTCGTGGCAGGCAAGAAAGGTTTTTCACTGTATGACACATTTCACCGTACGTTCTGATGTCTCAGTGTACATCTATAAGTAAAGTTTGTCTTTATTTTTATCTCTGAATTGGTAAGTCAAAACATTGTCACATCAGAACATGCAAACGACACACCTTTTGTGTCAATGACCAGCATAGTCTGAGATTGTGCTGGGGGCAGCCGGCAAGTGACACCATCCTTCAGGCACCAACATAGCATGCCCACGAGTTACTAACCCTTACCAGTTCATCTCAGGAGGAAATCAGAGCACCGGGAAGAAACCCACGCAATCACAGGGAGAACATACCAACTCTTTACGGCTGGCAGTGGGAATTGAACCCAGATCACTGGCACTGTAATGCATTGCCCTACTGTGCCACCTTGGGCCTATCGTTATGGAGTTAGTGAATGGGCCTGACCAGACTTGGTACACCAGAGCAGACGGCAACATGTTAAAACATAGAACATAGAGCACTACTGCACAGTGCAGGCCCTTCAGCCCAAGATGTTGCGCTGACCCTTTAACCAGCTTCAAGATTAACGTAACTCTCCCTTCCCACAGAGCTCTCCGTTTTTCTATCATTGCTGCGCTTATCTAAGAGTTTCTTAAATGTTCCTAATGTTTCTGCCTCTACTATCACCCCTGGTTCCATGCAGCCACCACTCTCTGCGCTTAAAGAAAAGCCATCTCTAACCTTTCATCCGTACTTTCCTCCAATCACCTTACAATTATGCCTCCTCACATTAGGCATTTCTACCCTGGGCAATAGTCTCTGGCTCTCCACTCCATCTATGCCTCTTATCATCTTGCACACACCTCTTTTCAGTCACCTCTCATCCTCCTTCGCCCCAAAGAGACAAGCCCTAGTTTGCTCAACCTATCCTCATATGACATGCTCTCTAATCCTGGATGCATCCCGGTAGATCTCCTCTGCACTCTCTCTAAAGCTTCCACCTCCTTCCTATAAAGAGGCGACCAGAACTGAACACAATACGCAAAGTGAGCTTTACAGAGCTGCAGCGTCCCCTCACAGCTCTTGAACTCAGTCCCCTGACTGACGGTGGGGCATAGTGTAAGTTCTAGAAGGAGAATAATCTGGATTGTACCGACTGATGTCAACTGTGGGCAAGAAGGGTCAAGAGAGGCCACAAACAGTTCCAGCTGCAGCACCGGGCAGATGGGTTTCCAAGCTCAGAGAAGATGTCCAAGGGAAACGAGTGTGAGTGCAAGGATGATTCTCTTCCTCAGGATGTAAATGAGAAAAGGTCATCGTTGCAGTTGTGGCCCTTGGGAAAGTTTTGGAATCTCAGAATCAGAATCAGGTTTAATATCACGGACACCTGTTGTGCAATGTGTTGCGGTACATGGCACTGCATAATAATAATAAAAACAACTATATATATAATTAATTAATTAAGTAAGTGAGTAAGTAATGTAGAAAACCAAGAAGACAAAAATATTGAGGTGGCGTACATGGGTTCAGAAATCTGTTGGTGGAGGGAAGAAGCTGTTTCTGATACGTTGAGTGTGTGTCTTCAGGCTCCTGTACCTCCTCCTTGATGGTAGCAATGAGAAGAGGGCCTGGGAGTCCTTAATCCTTTTTGAGATATTGCCTTTTGAAGGTCTCCTCAGTGGCAGGAAGGCTCGAGACTATGTACAGGTATAGTGATGGTGGTGGCTAATGTCTGCATTAAGACGATAAGCCATGGCAGGATAAGGCCATTTGGTCCATTGAGTCTGCTGCAATATGGCTGATCGATTTTCTCTCTCAAAACCATTGTCTTGCCTTCGGCCCATGTCTTTTGACACTCTTACTAATGCATCACCTATTAGGCTCTGCTTTCAACATACCCAGACACTTTGACTCCACAGCCATTTGTTGCAATGAATTCCACAGATTCATCACCCTCTGGCTAAAGAAATGCCTCCTCTAAAGGGACATCCTTGTACCCTCTGGTCCTAGACTCAATGATTGGTGTGATTAAGCTGGATGTTTATAAAATGTGTGTAACACTTGAACACAAGAGATTCTGCAGATGCTGGAAATCCAGAGTAACACTAACAAAATGCTGGAGGAACTCAGCAGGTCAGGCAGCATCCATGGAGGGGAATGAATAGCCGATGTTTTGGACCGAGACCCTTCATTGGCACTGGAAAGGAAGGGGGAGGAGCCAGAACACAATGTGTGTAAAAATACATGTTATAATTATGTGTCGGTACGGTAACAAAAACAAGAGAGGAAGTACAGTTAGTTATCTATGGACGATCCTGGAGAGAAGATCCATTGGGAAATGATAACTGTGGGAGTGTTTTGTTCACAACAGCTTAATAGGAAATTTATATTTTGATAAATTAAAATAATTTAAAATCTCTATATCCTAGCAAATAGTAAGTTGATTTGATAATTTTACATGGGTGTCTAGTTGAATATAGCATAATTTAACAAATAGCAGTTGGTAGGTGCTTGGTTATAATGGAAAATTATTGTGCAGGAGAAGATCAGAAAGAGCTGCAGAGAGTTAAAGACTGCTGAACAAGATAAAATCCTATGGCATTGCAGGAAGGATACTGGCAGGGATAGAGGAATGGCTGACAGGCAGGAGGCAGTGAGTGGGAATAAAGGGGCCGTTTCGGTTGGCTGCCAGTGACTAGTGGTGTGCCTCAGTTCAGTATTGGGACCACTACTTTTCACGTTGTTTGTCAGTGATTTAGATAATGGAATTGATGGCTTTGTGGTAAAGTTTGCGGATGATACAAAGATAAGTTGGAGGGTAGGTGGTACTAAGGAAGCAATGTGTTTTGCAGAAGGACAGGCAAATTGGAAGAATGGGCAAAAAAGTGGCAGATGGAATACAGTATTGGGAAATGTATGATAATACACTTTGATAAAAGGAACAACAGTGTGGACTATTATCTAAATGGGGAGAAGGTCCAAACATCAGAGGTGCAGAGGGACTTGGGAGGCCTCGTGCAAGACTCCCAGAAGGTTAATTTACAGGTTGAGTCTGTGGTAAAGAAAGCAAATGCAATGTTGGCATTTATTTCAAGGGGAATAGAATATAAAAGCAGGGAAATAATGCTCAGGCTATATAAGTCACTAGTCAGGCTACACTTGGAGTATTGTCAACAGTTTCGGGCCCCATATCTCAGAAAGGATTTGTTGTTATTGGAGAGAGTCAGGAGAAAGTTCACAAGGATTATTCTGGGAATGAAGGGGTTAACAGATGATTGGCGGCTTTGGGCCTGTGCTCTCTAGAAATTAGAAGAATGTGGGAGAATCTCATTGAAACCTACAGAATATCGAAAGGACGAGATAGGGTGCATGTGGAGAGGATGTTTCCTATGCTGCAGGTGTCCAGAACTAGAGGGCTCAGCCTCAAAATTGAGGGGTGATCTTTTAGAACAGGGGTAATGGAGAAAATTTTTAGCCAAAGGGTGGTAGATCTGTAGGATGCTCTTCCACAGACTGTAGGGGGAGGCCAAGTCCATAGGAATACTTAAGGCGGAAGTTGATATTTTCCTGATTGGTCGGGGCATCGAAGGATATGGCAGGTGCATGGGGTTCAGTGAGATCCGGGATCAGCCATGCTGGAATGCAGAGCAGACTTGATGGGCCAAATGGCCTAATTCTGCTCCTATGTCTGATGGTTTGAGCCAGCTCCATCATGGGCACTAGCCTCCCCCACCATTGAGGAAATCTTCAGAAGGCGATGCCTCTAAAAGTAGCATCCATCATGAAGGACTACCAACACCCATATCCCGTCCTCACTGTTACCATTAGGGAGGAAGCACAGGAGCCTGAAGACACACACTCAACGCTTTAGGAACAGCTTCTTCCGCTGCAGTATTAGATTTCTGAACAGACAATGAAGCTATGAACACTGCTTCAGCATACTTTGCTCTCTTTCTGCACTGCTTATTTAATTATTTTTTATATACACAGTGGATTCTGGTTAACTGGGGCATAGTCCACCAGTACCTTTTGGCCCAATCAAGCGGCTGCCCCAATTAGCAGAAGTTTCATAGAAATTGTTAAGAAGTATAATAAAAACAAACTACCATTTAACTGTGTAACCAATAATGTATTTAAAGATCAATGGCTACCTTTGAAGAAGGCTGGGCCTCCCGTGTAGCCTGAGCAATATTGCTTTATTTGGATAGAGGAATAAACTGCATCTTCCCTTCATGGTTTCTCATACAAGAGAATTGCTGCTGTTCAGAGATTCCAGCGACTCATCCAATGTCTCATCAGCAGGCATCGCGGTTCTGCCAGCCGGGAAGTGGAAGGCTAAGGATGAAGTGGAAATGGCTGAGTCATGTCTGAGGCACAGGGATCTGGTAGAGACAGTGGTGTCTGGCTGGAGACCAACCTCAGCCTCAGCCTAGATCACCAGCAGACCTGCTCACCATAGCGTCTGACCGGCAAATGAAAGTCAATCCGGGCAAGCAATTAAAATTCCCTGACTTCGTCATATCAAGCCGGCTGGTGACATAGTGGACTTCGGAGCGAAGGCTCCCAAGTTCGAATCCAGCGGGCTCTCCATTCGTGCTGGGTTGAGCGTCGAGCTAGCAATTCAGCCTCGTAAAAATAAGAAAGCCTGCAAAAATAACGCCGTCATGATGGTGTCCCGATGACTCCACTCGGACTTAAAGTCTTTCTTCTTCTTCTTCATCATGATAACATCCCTGACATGGGTATTCTGTCAGAGACCTCGAAGCAGGTAGTCAGGGTAGAACTGACACTGACTGGATTGAGAGAGTTTGAGTGTAGCTAAATAGCAGGAGTTGGTAAAGCAGTGCCAGAGACAGGGGTGGAGGGCACGATGCCAGCCTATACAGGGTGTACAAGTTTTACTGGTTGCCTGCTGTCAGATCCTACCCTCTCCTTGGCATTACAGGGGCTGCAAAGAGAAGAGCCACCAGGACTGTCACAGAGGCTGCTGAGCGAGCCTCCAGGTGGCTGTGGATCAAGAGGTGTGACCCGTGGACCAGTGCTGCTGGGACACAAGTCAGGGCCTGATCAACCCCGGCTGGGTCGCCTGGGTGAGACCCAAAATACCCGATAGCCCTAGGATACATCAGTGATGGTGTGTCCCAGTGCATCCTAGGATGTACCTCAGCATCATAAATGCAAAACAGAACAAATTAGAAGACTACCAAAACTCCAACAGTAATACAAAACTATGTATGAGTTCCTAATAGATTCTGATGGAAGAACTAACCCAGAGCATGTTGTTGTGTTATCTTGATTGACTGTAAAAGAACAAAATCAGTGCAGACACCCAGTGCAGATAACGACTGCTTTCAAACAATGCTTTTGATAATTGCAGTCTTCTGATCTTCATTTTCATTGTAACAGTGATCACCAATATCTTCAAATTTTACATAGTTCCTAATTTGATGAAGCAGTGAAATCATTTCATTTTCACTACTGGCAGCCTCTGGCTACTCCAAGCCTGAATGCTCAAAACGTGAGCGAGCAAAACAGTTCCGAATTGTCTTTCTGCTTATTACTCGCCAACTATCAGTGAGGAAGATCACCGCTTCTCGAGGACAAACACACACAAGTTGACACTTATTTAAAAACTGTTCATGGTGTAGCATCTGATGGCCACATGATGTGAACGTGATAGCTGCTAGTTAAAAAGTTCACCAACAGTCTGCGATCCTAATTAAGCAGCACAGTGTCCCAAATACTTATACAATGTATGCCGTTTAATATTAAGGCATTTCAACCTTGTCTACTCTGCTTTTCAGTATCATCTCTATCTGGTTTCTCTATCAAACCTCTGTCAGCCGGACTCTTAACCTCACAATCTACCTCGTTATGGCCTTGCACCATATTGCCTGTCTGCACCACACTTCCTCTGGAGCTGTTACACTTTATTCTGCATTCTGTTGTTGCTTTATCTTGTTCTACCTCAATGCACTGATGTAACGACCTGATCTGTATGAACAAGACAAGCTTTTCAATGTATCCCGGTACATGTGACAATAATAAACCAATTTCATTCCGGGTCTTAATTTCTCCAGAGAAAGCAACCTAAGTTTGTGCAGCCTCTCCCTATGGCATGTACCCTCTAATCCAGGCAGCATCCTGCTTTTCCTTGTCTGCACCCTCTCCAAAGCCCCCACACCACCCTGTAATGGGGCAACCAGGCACTTGCAGGCTTTCTAAGTTGTTGCGTTCTGAGACATCTCGAAGGCATTCTACAAATTCTTTCTCTTGGGATCCAGCAGCAACCTGATTTTCCTAATCTTACTGCATATTAAAATTCCCCATAACTATCATAACTTTGCCTTTTTGACATGCCTTTTCTAAGTCCTGTTGAAATTTGTAGCCCACATCCTGGGTACTATTCAAAAAGCCTGTATATCACTCCCATCGGGGTCTTTTTCAACCCTTGCAGCTCCTTAACTCTACCCTCCTGCATCCTCTGATCCCAGCGATCACAGATATAATTGCTGTATTATTCTGACTTATTGATGAAATTATGTTCATAAATCACAATTTTCAGTGGTGGTAATGAGCTCTGTGCCACAGGGCTCTGTGCTACAACCTTTATTATTTACAATTTATATAAATAATGCAGGAGTGAATCCACTAGGTTTGATCATCAAGTTTGCAGCTGACACTGAATGAGGATATGAAGGCTATCATTGATTACAGTGAGATCTTGATCAGTTAGGAAAGTGGGCTGAATAGTGAATAATAGATTTCATTACAGATAAGTACAGATTAGAAAAATAGAGGAGTATGGGTAACCTCAGGTGATCTCTAAGTAAGACATGTTCGGCACGACAATGCGGGCCGAAGGGCCTGTATTGTGCTGTAGGTTTTCTGTGTTTTTATCAGTGTGAGGTGAGGCACTTTGGAAAATCAAACCAGCGCAGGACTTATGCCGTGAATGGCAGGGCACGAGAGAGTGTAATGGATGATCTGGGATTGCGAGTGGCGTCACAGGTAGGCAGGGTGGTGAAGAAGGTATTTAGCTTACTGGCCTTTTCCAGCCAGGGCACTAAGCACAGGAGCCGGGACGTTGTGTTGCACTGGGAGGCATTCGGAGTGGTGTGTAGAACTTCGGCCGCCCAAAGGGAAGGATGTGGCTAAACTGGAAAGAGTGTAGAGAAGATTTATCAGGATGCTGCCAGGACCAGAGGCTAGGCTACCTCTTTATTCCTGGGAATATAGAAGAATGAGGGGGAGATCTTATAGAGATGCTTAAAAGAATGAGAAGTATAGATAGGGTTGACGGCAACTGTCTTTACACCAGGGTAGGGGAGTCCAAAACCAGGGGGACCGATTTAGGGTGAGAAGGGAAGGATTTAAAATGGTCCTGTGGGGCAGATTTTTGACTCAGAGGGTGGTGGGTATGTGGAACGAGCTGCCAGAGGAAGGTACGACAGTATCACTTGGAGAGGGATATAGGCAGTACGCAGGAAATTGGGACTGGCTGGAGGGGGGGGGGGAGGGGGCACAGTGGTTAACATGGACTGAATGGGCCGAAGGGCTTCTTTCAGAGTTGTATTGCTCTGTGACTCTAATATACAGAGGATTGAGGGATACAGATCATGGGTAGGCAGAGGAGATTTGGTTTAATTTAGCAGCAGAACATCATCAGGGCACCACGGTAGCGTAACACTGTTACAGCTTGGGCTGTAGGAGTTGGGAGTTCAATTCCAGCGTCATCTGTAAGGAGTTTAGACATCCTCCCTGTGAAGGGTGTGGGTTTCCTCTGGATGCTACGGTGTCCTCTCACAGTGAAAAGATGTACCAGTTTAGTAGGTTAATCAGTCATTGTAAATTATCTTGTGATTAGGTTAGGGTTAAGTCAGAGGGCTGCTGGCAGTGCAGCTTGAAGGATCAGAAGTTCCACACTGTATCTCTAAATAAAATAAAACATAATAAAATAAATGTTCAGAAAATATATTGTGTCCTGATGCTGTTCTATATTCCAGCTGAAGGCAGGATCTGGAATGCTCTTCACGAAGCTTCACATGGGTCCAATCACCATATTGGTTTCCTGCTGCCTCCTTCCTCTCAGATCCACTCAGCAGAGTTCATCGGCTGTCAGCTACCGACATTAAAAGATCTGTTCATCGCCAGAGCGAAGAGAAAAGCTGAAAAAATTACTGCTGACTCCACTCACAAATTGCCATCAGGGAGATGCTACAAGTCTATCATCACCAGGACTACACGTCATCTCCAAAACTTCTTCCCTGTAGCTATCCAGCTTCTCAACAAATCTCTCTCAGGTGTAATGCCCCAACTGCCCCTGCACAACATCCGATAAAAGGCCTTTCCCGCTCACCTTGTTCTGCTGATAATTAGTTAATCAGTTCATGGTCACATTTATTTAAGTTTGATTGTTGATGTTTACACGTGTGGCTGTTCTGCTGATTGTTGATTGGCCATGGCTATTTACACTATGGTCTTGTAAGTACTGTAGTTGATTGCTATTGTGTTGTCCTGCGATTTATACTTGGCACCGAATGCCAATCATTTCTGGAATGTTCCACATTTTGGCAACAAAGTGATTCTGAATCTCTTCACCAGTTTGTAATGTGTGCTCAGTGCGGGAAACACAGAATTGGAATCAGCTTCACTATTTCACACGAAACGCTGGAGGAACTCAGCAGGCCAGGCAGCATCTATGGAAAAAAGTACAGTCAACGTTTCGGACCGAACCCCTTCAGCAAGACTGGAGAAGAAAAGCTGAGGAGTAGATTTAAAAGGTGGGGGGGAGGGGAGAGAGGAACACCAGGTGATGGGTGGAACCTGGAGGGGAGGGATGAAGCAAAGAGCTGGGAGGTTGATTGGTGACAGAGACAGAAGGCCATGAAAAAGGGGGAGGGAGCACCAGAGGGAGGTGATGGGTGGGCAAGGTGATGAGGTGAGAGAAGGAAGAGGGATGGGGAATGGAGAAGTTGGGGGACATTAACAGAAGTTTGAGAAATCAATGTTCATGCCATCAGGTTGGAGGCTACCCAGATGGAATATGAGGTGTTGTTCCTCCAACCTGAGTGTGGCCTCTTCATAATAGTGGATGAGGCCATGGATGGACATATCGGAACGGGAATGGGAAGTGGAATTCAAATGGGTGGCCATTGGGAGATCCTGCTTGTTTTGGCAGATGGACCGTAGATTCTCGGTGAAGCAGTCTCCCAATCTACACCGGGTCTCGCCAATACACAGGAGGCCCCACCGGGAGTACCGAACACAGTAAATGACCCCGACAGACTCACAGGTGAAATGTCGCCTCACCTGGAAGGACTGTTAGGGGCTCTGAATGGTAGTGAGGGAAGAGGTGTGGGGGCAGGTGAAGCACTTGTTCTGCTTGCAAGGATAAGTGCCAGGAGGGAGATCAGTGGGGAGGGATGAATGGACAAGGGGGTTGTGTAGGGAGAGATCCCTGTGGAAAGCAGAAAGTGGGTAGAGGGCAAGATGTGCTTGCTGGTGGGATCGTGTTGGAGGTAGCAGAAGTTTCGGAGAACTATGTGGTGAATGTGGAGGCTGGTGAGGACAAAAGGAACCCTATCCCTGGTAGGGTGGCGGGAGGATGAGTGTGAAATGGAAGAGATGCAGTTGAGGGCAGTGTTGATGGAGGAGGAAGGGAAGCCCCTTTCTTTGAAAAAGGAAAATATCTTTGTTCTAGAATGAAAATCCTCATCCTGAGGGCAGAAGTGGCTGAGAGAAGGGCATGGTGTTTTTACAGGTAGCAGGGTATAATGAGGTGTAGTTCAGGTACCCGTGAGAGTCCGTGGGTTTGTAATAGACATCGTGGATAAGCTGTCTCTGGAGATAAAGACAGGAGGACACAGTAAATGACCCCCAACAGACTCACAGGTGAAGGGTCGCCACACCAGGAAGGACTGTTTAGGGCCCTGAGTATCTGTGAGACCTGATATAGATTGGGACACCGCTTCGCCAATCATCTGTGCTCCATCCGGCAGAACAAGTGGGATCCCCCTGTGGCTACCCTTTTTAATTCCACTTCCCATTCCAATAAGTCCATCCATGGCTTCCTCCTCCATTGCCAGGATAAGGCCACAATTAAGTTGGAGGAACAACGCTTTTTATTTTGTCTGGATAGCCTCCAACCTGACGGAATGAACAAGGATTTCTTGAACTTCTGGTAATACCCCCCACCCCTCTCCTTCACCACCTCCCATCCCCTTTTCCCTCTCTCACCTTATCTCCTTTGCCCACCCAACGCCTCCCTCTGGTACTCCTCCCCCCTTTTCTTTCTTCCATGGTCTTCTTGTCTCTGTCACCAATCACCTTTACTTCATTCCTCCCCTTCCAAGTTTCACCTATCACCTTCTGTTTCTCTTTCACCTTCCCCCATCTTTTCAGTCTACTCCTCAGCTTTTCTGTTCTCCAGCCCTGATGAAGAGCTTTGGCCTGAATTGCCGACAGTACTTTTTACCATGTTCTCCCAGATTCCCCTTCCTGAATGGGTCCAGTGCAGATAAGAGGGACTAACTCAGATGGGATTTTGGGTTAGTATAGATCAGTTCAGAATCAGATTTAATATCACTGACATATGCAGTGAAATTTAACTTAGCAGCAGCAGTACAATGCAATACATAATAATATAGAAAATAAATAAATCAGTTACATTAAGTATATATATGTAAATTAATTAGATTAAAAATTGTGCAACAACAGAAATAATAAAAAAGTGAGGTGGTGTTCATGGGTTCAATGTCCATTTAGGAATTGGATGGCAGAGGGGAAGAAGCTGTTCCTGAATCGCTGAGTGCGTGCCTTCAGGCTTCTGTATCTCCTTTGTGATGGTAACAGTGATAAGAGGGTATGCCCTGGGTGACGTGGGCGATGTCTCTTTAAACGCGCTTTGAGAGTACAATGCTGCCTCCAGCACAGGAAGCAGGTGTGAGCTTTGCACTTCCTGCCGCTGTTTTTTCTGGCCGATACCTGTGGACACCAACAATAAATCACCAAACTGACAGCACTCTGGCCAGGAGAAGGCAAGTCCCATCACATTTCCCAGCCTCAACCCTTCCCCTGGGACCATGCTCAGCCATTGCTGCAGGAGGCAGCTGGAGTGGGAGCAGGGATGGATGGATGGTGGTAGTGGACACAAAAATTCAGTAACAAATAACCTTTAATCTTTTCATCTTTATGTTGGTCAGCACAACTGACTTGATAAGGGTCAAAGGGCCTACTGTAATATACTCTTCTACAGGGTTTTCAAACTTTTCCCCACACCAAGGTTCAAGATTCAAGACTGCTTAATATTAGGAATGTAAAGGAGAATGAAATAATTGTTACTCCAGATCCAAAAACAACTAAATAGGATAAAGGACACAATAAATACAAATATATAAGATAGCTTATATACATAGATTGACGGTGTCTATGAAGTGACAACAGGCACAGGAGTGTGGTTCATGAGGTGACAGGCGGGAAATGATACTGTAGTGGTGGCCAGCTGGGGCTGTGGAGGGTGGGTTAGTGGGTGGAGGTGTCAATCAGCCTGCTGCTTGTGTCCTTTATCTTACCTGGCTGTTTTTGAGTCTGGTGGTCCTGGCGTGGATGCTATGCAGCCTCGGCCCTGATGGGAGTGGGACAGTCTGTGAGCAGGGTGGGTGGGATCCTTCGTGATATTGCTGGCTCTTTTCCAGCACCTTTCAATGTATATGTCCTTGATGGCGGGTAGTCTAATGCCGAGGAGAACTGGCCAGTTTTGAATGCCCCTCATAGAGCCTTCCTGTCCGGTGCAGTGCAGTTTCAGAACCCTCAATTCCATTATTTAGTTCCATGGAGTGTCTACAGCCTGACTGTGACTCATTCTAACTTCAGGCCCATCCCCACTGAAATGAAGCCCTTCCCGCTGAGAAAATACCCCACTTCCAGTATCACCACCAAAGCCCTCAAACTGAAACCCCCCACTTCTTTCACTCCAGTCACTGACTCTCCGATCTTCGTCAAGCTACACCAGCTCAGGTGTCAGCCCAAAAGCCCCCGTCCCTACCCTTCAGTCTGAACCCAACCTACTCAGATCCCATCAAAAGATTCTCCTCTAACCCAACCTGTTCCCAGAGGGATCAGAACCAGAGGATTTCCTTCCCACTTCAGGACAGTCCTCACAGAGTTATCAGAGATGGAAAGGGTGAGCAGTTTCAAGTTCCTGGCTGTCAACCTCTCTGTCCTGGGCCCAACAAGCAATTATGAGTCAGCTATACTTCATTAGCAGTTTGAGCAGATTTGGTATGTCACCAAAGACAAGCAAATTTCTACGAATGTACTGGGGAGAGCATTCTAACTGGTTGCATCACTGTCTGGTATGAAAGGGCCACTGCAGGGGATCGGAAAAAGCTGCGGAGAATTGCAGAGTCAGGCAGCTCCACCACGGGCACAACACTCCCAGCATCAAGGACATCTTCAAAAGGCAGCAGCTCATCACCCAGGACGTGACCCCTTCTCAACGCTATCATCAGGGAGGGTGCACTGGAGTCTAAAGACCCACGTTCAACATTTCTTTCCCTTCCATCATCAGATTTCTGAACGGTCTATGAACCCATGAACTTCCCCTCACTATTTTGCTCTGTTTTAGCACTATTAATTGAAGCTCAATTCGCACTGCTTTCGGTAAAGAGTTTGTACATCTCCTTGCAATCAAACGGATTTCCTCCCAAAGACATACAGGTTAGGTTTAGTGAGTTGTTGGCATGGCAACACTTGCGGGCTGCCCCTAGCACCATTCTCACTGATTTGATCTGACACACGTGACCCATTTCACTCTGGTTCAATGTACATGTGGCAAATAGAGCTAACCTAATCTAACCAGCTTCCATTCCCCCCGATTGACCAAGACACAGCGTATCTGGGCTTTTTATCTGACAAACCATCACATCCAATAACTTGGGCCCAGGAGAGATCTTCAAAGATGTTGAAACTTCAAGTTCCAGCTCCTCCACTCCTATGTGTCCTCTAACTGCCAACACTTACAGTAGGTGTGGTCACAGCTGGAAACCGCACTGCCATTCATTTCCTTTGAGCAATATCTCTCTCGCCCTGGCT